>NW_026735140.1:0-165000 GCF_949786415.1 Peromyscus eremicus
GTTCTCGTCAGTTTCCTAAGTGGAGTTGAACTAGATATGGCCCGTGTGTTGAAAGCACAGTGCTTTTGTTCTGAGCAAGCTCACTGTTCTGGCCCTATAGGAAACACAGTAGATTAGAAGAGTGCTCTTTTCTCAAAAGCAGAGTGTGTTTCTTGTAAGGCGAGCAAGTATTTGTTTCACAGTTTGAAATGGAGTTGAACCAAATGCAGTTTCTGTTCCTATGAGCAAGAGTTGTTTTGTGGTAAAAAGAGTCACTTTTGTGCTCCATTCACCATACACAGTGCAAAGAGCACTCGCATCTGTTCCCAGCAAGTTCAGGGTATTGGACTAAAGAGAAGCTACTGTTCTTGTCAGTTTCCTAAGCAGAGTTGAACTAGATATGGCCCGTGTGTCGGAAGCACAGTGCTTTTGTTCTGAGCAAGCTCACTATTCTGGCCCTATAGGAAACACAGTAGATTAGAAGAGTGCTCTTTTCGCAAAAGCAGAGTGTGTTTCTTGTAAGGCGAGCTAGTGTTTGTTTCCCAATCAGAAAAGGATTTGAATCACATCCAGTTTCTGGTCCTATGAGCAAGAGTTGTTTTGTGGTAAAAAGAGCCACTTTTGTGCTCCATTCACCATACACAGTGCAAAGAGCACTCGCGTCTGTTCCCAGCAAGTATAGTGTATTGGACTGAAGAGAAGATACTGTCCTTGTCAGTTTTCTAAGCAGAATTGAACTAGATATGGCCCGTGTGTGTAGGAAGCACAGTTCTTTTGTTCTGAGCAAGCTCACTGTTCTGGCCCTATAGGAAACACAGGAGAGTAGAAGAGTACTCTTTTCTCAAAAGCAGAGTGTGTTTCTTGTAAGGCGAGGTAGCGTTTGTTTCCCAGTCCTAAATGTAGTTGAATCACATGAAGATTCTTGTCCTATGAGCAAGAATTGTTTCTGGGAAGAAGAGTCACTATTGTGCTTCCTTTGCCATACACAGTGCAAATAGCACTTGCGTCTTTCCCAGCAACTACAGTGTATTGGACTGAAGAGAAGCTTCTGTTCTCATCAGTTTCCTAAGTGGAGTTGAACTACATATGGCCCGTGGGTGTAGGAAGCACAGTTCTTTTGTTCTGAGCAAGCTCACTGTTCTGGCCCTATAGGAAACACAGTATAGTAGAAGAGTGCTCTTTTCTCAAAAGCAGAGTGTGTTTCTTGTAAGGCGAGCTAGCATTTGTTTCCCAGTCGTAAACAAAGTTGAATCACATGCAGTCTCTTGTCCTACAAGCAGGAGTTGTTTTCTGCTAGAAGAGTCACTATTGTGCTCCCATTGCCATACACAGTGCAAATAGCACTTGCATCTGTTCCAGCAAATACAGTGTATTGGACTGAAGAGAAGCTACTGTTCTCGTCAGTTTCCTAAGTGGAGTTGAACTAGATATGGCCCGTGTGTTGGAAGCACAGTTCTTTTGTTCTAAGCATGCTCACTGTTCTGGCCATATAGGAAACACAGTAGATTAGAAGAGTGCTCTTTTCTCAAAAGCAGAGTGTGTTTCTTGTAAGGCGAGCTAGTATTTGCTTCCAGTTTGAAATGGAGTTGAATCACATGCAGTTTCTGGTCCTAGGAGCAAGAGTTGTTTTCTGGTAAGAAAAGACACTATTGCGCTCCCATTGCCATACACAGTGCAAATAGCACTCGCGTCTGTTCCCAGCAAGTACAGTGTATTGGACTGAAGAGAAGCTCCTGTTCTTGTCAGTTTCCTAAGCAGAGTTGAACTAGATATGGCCCGTGTGTTTAGGAAGCACAGTTCTTTTGTTCTGAGCAAGCTCACTCTTTTGGCCCTTTAGGAAACACAGGAGAGTAGAAGAGTGCTCTTTTCTCAAAAGCAGAGTGTGTTTTTTGTAAGGCGAGCTAGTGTTTGTTTCCCAGTCCTAAATGGAGTTGAATCACATGCAGTTTCTTGTCCTATGAGCAAGAGTTGTTTTCTGGTAAGAAGAGTCACTATTGTGCTCCCATTGCCATACACAGTGCAAATAGCACTTGCGTCTGTTCCCAGCCAGTACAGTGTATTGGACTGAAGAGAAGCTACTGTTCTCGTCAGTTTCCTAAGTGGAGTTGAACTAGATATGGCCAGTGGGTGTAGGAAGCACAGTTCTTTTTTTCTGAGCAAGCTCACTATTCTGGCCCTATATGAAACACAGTATAGTAGAAGAGTGCTCTTTTCTCAAAAGCAGAGTGTGTTTCTTGTAAGGCGAGCTAGCATTTGTTTCCCAGTCGAAAACAAAGTTGAATCACATGCAGTTTCTTGTCCTACGAGGAAGAGATGTTTTCTGCTAAGAAGAGTCACTATTGTGCTCCCATTGCCATTCACAGGGCAAATAGCACTCGCGTCTGTTCCCAGCAAGTACAGTGTATTGGACTGAAGAGAAGCTGCTGTTCTTGTCAGTTTCCTAAGTGGAGTTGAACTAGATATGGCCCCTTCGTCGGAAGCACAGTTCTTTTGTTCTCAGAAAGCTCACTGTTCTGGCCCAATTGGAAACACAGTAGATTAGAAGAGTGCTCTCTTCTCAAAAGCAGAGTGTATTTCTTGTAAGGCGAGCTAGTATTTGTTTCCCAGTCACAAATGGAGTTGAATCACATGCATTTTCTGGTCCTACGAGCAAGAGTTGTTTTCTGGTAAGAAGAGTCACTATTGTGCTCCCATTGCCATACACAGTGCAAATAGCACTCGCGTCTGTTCCCAGCAAGTACAGTGTATTGGACTGAAGAGAAGCTATTTTTCTTGTCAATTTCCTAAGCAGAGTTTAACTAGATATGGCCCGTGTGTCAGAAGCACAGTGCTTTTGTTCTGAGCAAGCTCACTCTTCTGGCCCTATAGTAAACACAGTAGATTAGAAGAGGGCTATTTCTTAAAAGCAGAGTGTGTTTCTTATAAGCCGAGCTAGTATTTGTTTCCCAGTCAGAAATGGAGGTGAATCCCATGCAGTTTCTGGTCCTACGAGCAAGAGCTGTTTTGTGGTAAAAAGTGTCACTTTTGTGCTCCATTCGCCATGCACAGTGCAAAGAGCACTCACGTCTGTTCCCAGCAAGTACAGTGTATTGGACTGAAGATAAACCAGTGTTCTTGTCAGTTTCCTAAGTGGAGTTGAACGAGATTGGCCTGTACATCGGAAGCACAGTTCTTTTGTTCTGAGCAAGCTCACTCTTCTGGCCCTATAGGAAACACAGTAGATTAGAAGAGTGCTCTTTTCTCAAAAGCAGAGTGTGTTTCTTGTAAGGCGAGCTATTATTTGTTTCCCAGTCAGAAATGGAGTTGAATCACATGCAGTTTCTTGTCCTACGAGCAAGAGTTGTTTTCTGGTAAGAAGAGTCACTATTGTGCTCCCATTGCCATACACAGTGCAAATAGCACTCGCGTCTGTTCCCAGCAAGTACAGTGTATTGGACTGAAGAGAAGCTACTGTTCTCGTCAGTTTCCTAAGTGGAGTTGAACTAGATATGGCCCGTATGTCGGAAGCACAGTTCTTTTGTTCTGAGCTTACTCTTCTGGCCCTATAGGAAAAACAGTAGATTAGAAGAGTGCTCTTTTCTCAAAAGCAGAGTGTGTTTCTTGTAAGGCGAGCTAGTATTTGTTTCCCAGTCAGAAATGGAGTTGAATCACATGCAGTTTCTGGTCCTACCAGCAGGAGTTGTTTTCTAGTAAGAAGAGTCACTATTGTGCTCCCATTGCCATACACAATGCAAATAGCACTTGCATCTGTTCCCAGCAAGTACAGTGTATTGGACTGAAGAGAAGCTACTGTTCTCGTCATTTTTCTAAGTTGAGTTTAACTAAATATGGCCCGTACGTCGGAAGCACAGTTCTTTTCTTATGAGCAAGCTCACTGTTCTGGCCCTATAGGAAACACAGTAGATTAGAAGAGTGCTCTTTTCTCAAAAGCAGAGTGTGTTTCTTGTAAGGCGAGCTGCTATTTGTTTCCCTGTCAGAAATGGAGTTGAATCACATGTAGTTTCTGGTCCTACGAGCAAGAGTTGTTTTCTGGTAAGAAGAGTCACTACTGTGCTCCATTTGCCATACACAGTACAAATTGCACTTGCGTCTGTTCCCAGCAAGTACAGTGTATTGGACTGAAGAGAAGCTACTGTTCTCGTCAGTTTCCTAAGTGGAGTTGAACTAGATATTGCCCATATGTCTGAAAAACAGTTCTTTTGTTCTGAGCAAGCTCACTTTTCTGTTTCTATAGGAAACACAGTAGATTAGAAGAGTGCTCTTTTCTCAAAAGCAGAGTGTGTTTCTTGTTTGGCGAGCTACTATTTGTTTCCCAGTCAGAAATGGAGTTGAATCACATACAGTTTCTGGTCCTATGAGCAAGAGTTGTTTTCTGGTAAGAAGAGTCACTATTGTGCTCCCATTGCCATACACAGTGCAAATAGCACTGGCGTCTGTTCCCAGCAAGTACAGTGTATTGGACTGAAGAGAAGCTACTGTTCTCGTCAGTTTCCTAAGTTGAGTTGAACTAGATATGGCCCGTACGTCGGAAGCACAGTTCTTTTCTTCTGAGCAAGGTCACTGTTCTGGCCCTATAGGAAACACAGTAGATTAGAAGAGTGCTCTTTTCTCAAAAGCAGAGTGTGTTTCTTGTAAGGCGAGCTACTATTTGTTTCCCAGTCAGAAATGGAGTTGAATCACATGTAGTTTTTGGTCCTACGACCAAGAGTTGTTTTCTGGTAAGAAGAGTCACTACTGTGCTCCATTTGCCATACACAGTACAAATTGCACTTGCGTCTGTTCCCAGCAAGTACAGTGTATTGGACTGAAGAGAAGCTACTGTTCTCGTCAGTTTCCTAAGTGGAGTTGAACTAGATATTGCCCGTATGTCTGAAAAACAGTTCTTTTGTTCTGAGCAAGCTCACTTTTCTGTCCCTATAGGAAACACAGTAGATTAGAAGAGTGCTCTTTTCTCAAAAGCAGAGTGTGTTTCTTGTTTGGCGAGCTACTATTTGTTTCCCAGTCAGAAATGGAGTTGAATCACATACAGTTTCTGGTCCTATGAGCAAGAGTTGTTTTGTGGTAAGAAGAGTCACTATTGTGCTCCCATTGCCATACACAGTGCAAATAGCACTCGCGTCTGTTCACAGCAAGTACAGTGTATTGGACTGAAGAGAAGCTACTGTTCTCGTCAGTTTCTTAAGTGGAGTTGAACTAGATATGGCCCGTACATCGGAAGCACAGTTCTTTTTTTCTGAGCAAGCTCACTCTTCTGGCCCTATAGGAAACACAATAGATTAGAAGAGTGCTCTTTTCTCAAAAGCAGAGTGTGTTTCTTGTAAGGCGAGCTAGGGTATGTTTCCCAATCAGAAAAGGATTTGAATCACATGCAGTTTCTGGTCCTATGAGCAAGAGTTGTTTTGTGGTAAAAAGAGTCACTTTTGTGCTCCATTCGCCATGCACAATGCAAAGAGCAATCGCGTCTGTTCCCAGCAAGTACAGTGTATTGGACTGAAGAAGAGCTACTGTTCTTGTCAGTTTACTAAGTGGAGTTGAACTATATATGGCCCGTATGTCGGAAGAACAGTTCTTTTGTTCTGAGCAAGCTCACTCTTCTGGCCGTATAGGAAACACAGTAGATGAGAAGAGTGCTCTTTTCTCAAAAGCAGAGTGTGTTTCTTGTAAGGCGAGCTAGTATTTGTTTCCCAGTCAGAAATGGAGTTCAATCACATGCAGTTTCTGGTCCTAGGAGCAAGAGTTGTTTTGTGTTAAAAAGAGTCACTTTTGTGCTCCATTGGCCATACTCAGTGCAAAGAGCACTCGCGTCTGTTCCCAGCAAATACAGTGTATTGGACTGAAGAGAAGCTACTGTTCTTGTCAGTTTCCTAAGCAGAGTTGAACTAGATATGGCCCGTGTGTCGGAAGCACAGTGCTTTTGTTTTGAGCAAGCTCACTGTTCTGGCCCTGTAGGAAACACAGTAGATTAGAAGAGTGCTCTTTTCTCAAAAGCAGAGTGAGTTTCTTGTAAGGCGAGCTAGTGTTTGTTTCCCAGTCCAAAATGGAGTTGAATCACATGCAGTTTCTTGTCCTACGAGCAAGTGTTGTTTTCTGGTAAGAAGAGTCACTATTGTGCTCCCATTGCCATACACAGTGCAAATAGCACTCGCTCCTGTTCCCAGCAAATACAGTGTATTGGACTGAAGAGAAGCTACTGTTCTCGTCAGTTTCCTAAGTGGAGTTGAACTGGATATGGCCCATACTTCGGAAGCACAGTTCTTTTGTTCTGAGCTAGCTCACTGTTCTGGCCCTATAGGAAACACAGTAGATTAGAAGAGTTCTCTTTTCTCAAAAGCAGAGTGCGTTTCTTGTAAGGCAAGCTAGTGTTTGTTTCCCAATCAGAAAAGGATTTGAATCACATGCAGTTTCTGGTCCTATGAGCAAGAGTTGTTTTGTGGTAAAAAGAGTCACTTTTGTGCTCCATTTGTCATACACAGTGCAAAGAGCACTCGCGTCTTTTCCCAGCAAGTACAGTGTATTGGACTCAAGAGAAGCTACTGTTCTTGTATTTCCCTAAGCAGAGTTGAACTAGATATGGCCCGTGTGTCGGAAGCACAGTGCTTTTGTTCTGAGCAAGCTCACTCTTCTGGCCCTATAGGAAACACAGTAGATTAGAAGAGTGCTCTTTTCTCAAAAGCAGAGTGTGTTTCTTGTAAGGCGAGCTACTATTTGTTTCCCAGTCAGAAATGGAGTTGAATCACATGTAGTTTCTGGTCCTACGAGCAAGAGTTGTTTTCTGGTAAGAAGAGTCACTACTGTGCTCCATTTGCCATACACAGTACAAATTGCACTTGCGTCTGTTCCCAGCAAGTACAGTGTATTGGACTAAAGAGAAGCTACTGTTCTCGTCAGTTTCCTAAGTGGAGTTGAAATAGATATGGCCCATACATCGGAAGCACAGTTCTTTTCTTCTGAGCAAGCTCACTGTTCTGTCCCTATATGAAACACAGTAGATTAGAAGAGTGCTCTTTTCTCAAAAGCAGAGTGTGTTTCTTGTTTGGCGAGCTACTATTTGTTTCCCAGTCAGAAATGGAGTTGAATCACATACACTTTCTGGTCCTATGAACAAGAGTTGTTTTCTGGTAAGAAGAGTCACTATTGTGCTCCCATTGCCATACACAGTGCAAATAGCACTCGCGTCTGTTCCCAGCAAGTACAGTGTATTGGACTGAAGAGAAGCTACTGTTCTCCTCAGTTTCTTAAGTGGAGTTGAACTAGATATGGCCCGTGGGTGTAGGAAGCACAGTTCTTTTGTTCTGAGCAAGCTCACTGTTTTGGCCCTATAGGAAACACAGTATAGTAGAAGAGTGCTCTTTTCTCAAAAGCAGAGTGTGTTTTTTTAAGGCGAGCTAGTATTTGTTTCCCAGTCAGAAATGGAGTTGAATCACATACAGTTTCTGGTCCTACGAGCAAGAGTTGTTTTCTGGTAACAAGAGTCACTATTGCGCTCCCATTGCCATACACAGTGCAAATAGCACTCTCGTCTGTTCCCAGCAAGTACAGTGTATTGGACTGAAGAGAAGCTACTGTTCTCATCAGTTCCTTAAGTGGAGTTGAACTAGATATGGCCCGTACATTGGAAGCACAGTTCTTTTGTTCTGAGCAAGCTCATTGTTCTGGCCCTATAGGAAACACAGTAGATTAGAAGAGTGCTCTTTTCTCAAAAGCAGAGTGTGTTTCTTGTAAGGCGAGCTAGTGTTTCTTAACTAGTCCTAAATGGAGTTGAATCACATGCAGTTTCTTGTCTACAAGCAAGAGTTGTTTTCTGGTAAGAAGAGTCACTATTGCGCTCCATTTGCCAAACACAGTACAAATAGCACTCGTGTCTGTTCCCAAAAAGTACAGTGTATTGGACTGAAGAGAAACTACTGTTCTTGTCAGTTTCCTAAGCAGAGTTGAACTAGATATGGCCCGTGTGTGTAGGAAGCATAGTTCTTTTGTTCTGAGCAAGCGCACCCTTCTGGACCTATAGGAAACACAGGAGAGTAGAAGAGTGCTCTTTTCTCAAAAGCAGAGTGTGTTTCTTGTAAGGCGAGGTAGCATTTGTTTCTCAGTCCTAAATGGAGTTGAATCACATGCAGTTTCTTGTCCTACGAGCAAGAGTTGTTTCTGGTAAGAAGAGTCACTATTGCGCTCCCTTTGCCATACACAGTGCAAATAGCACTTGTGTCTGTTCCCAGCAAGTACAGTTTATTGGACTGAAGAGAAGCTACTGTTCTCGTCAGTTTCCTAAGTGGAGGTGAACTAGATATGGCCCGTGGGTGTAGGAAGCACAGTTCTTTTGTTCTGAGCAAGCTCACTGTTCTGGCCCTATAGGAAACACAGGAGAGTAGAAGAGTGCTGTTTTCTCAACAGCAGAGTGTGTTTCTTGTAAGGCGAGCTAGCATTTGTTTCCCAGACCTAAACGGAGTTGAATCCCATGCAGTTTCTGGTCCTACGAGCAAGAGTTGTTTTCTGCTAAGAAGAGTCACTATTGTGCTCCCATTGCCATACACAGTGCAAATAGCACTCGCGTCTGTTCCCATTAAGTACAGTGTATTGGACTGAAGAGAAGCCGCTGTTCTTGTCAGTTTCCTAAGCAGAGTTGAACTAGATATGGCTCGTGTGTTTAGGAAGCACAGTTCTTTTGTTCTGAGCAAGCTCACTCTTCTGGCCCTATAGGAAACACAGGAGAGTAGAAGAGTGCTCTTTTCTCAAAAGCAGAGTGTGTTTCTTGTAAGGCGAGCTAGTGTTTGTTTCCCAGTTCTAAATGGAGTTGAATCACATGCAGTTTCTGGTCCTACCAGCAAGAGTTGTTTACTGGTAAGAAGAGTCACTATTGCGCTCCCATTACCATACACAGTGCAAATAGCACTCGCGTCTGTTCCCAGCAAGTACAGTATATTGGACTGAAGAGAAGCTAATGTTCTCGTCAGTTTCCTTAGTGGTGTTGAACTAGATATGGCCCGTGGGTGTAGGAAGCACAGTTCTTTTGTTCTGAGCAAGCTCACTGTTCTGGCCCTATAGGAAACACAGTATATTAGAAGAGTGCTCTTTTCTCAAAAGCAGAGTGTGTTTCTTGTAAGGCGAGCTAGCATTTCTTTCCCAGTCGTAAACAAAGTTGAATCACATGCAGTTTCTTGTCCGTCGAGCAAGAGTTGTTTTCTGCTAAGAAGAGTCACTATTGTGCTCCCATTGCCATACACAGTGCAACTAGCACTCGCGTCTGTTCCCAGCAAGTACAGTGTATTGGACTGAAGAGAAGCTACTGTTCTCGTCAGTTTCCCAAGTGGAGTTGAACTAGATATGGCCCCTACGTCGGAAGCACAGTTCTTTTGTTTTGAGCAAGCTCACTGTTCTGGCCCTTTAGGAAACACAGTAGATTAGAAGAGTGCTCTTTTCTCAAAAGCAGAGTGTGTTTTTTTAAGGCGAGCTAGTATTTGTTTCCCAGTCAGAAATGGAGTTGAATATCATGCAGTTTCTGCTCCTAGGAGCAACAGTTGTTTTCTGGTAAGAAGTGTCACTATTGTGCTCTCATTGCCATACACAGTGCAAAGAGCACTCGCGTCTGTTCCCAGCAAGTACAGTGTATTGGACTGAAGAGAAGCTACTGTTCTCGTCAGTTTCCTAAGTGGAGTTGAACTAGATATGGCCCGTGTGTTGAAAGCACAGTGCTTTTGTTCTGAGCAAGCTCACTGTTCTGGCCCTATAGGAAACACAGTAGATTAGAAGAGTGCTCTTTTCTCAAAAGCAGAGTGTGTTTCTTGTAAGGCGAGCAAGTATTTGTTTCACAGTTTGAAATGGAGTTGAACCAAATGCAGTTTCTGTTCCTATGAGCAAGAGTTGTTTTGTGGTAAAAAGAGTCACTTTTGTGCTCCATTCACCATACACAGTGCAAAGAGCACTCGCATCTGTTCCCAGCAAGTTCAGGGTATTGGACTAAAGAGAAGCTACTGTTCTTGTCAGTTTCCTAAGCAGAGTTGAACTAGATATGGCCCGTGTGTCGGAAGCACAGTGCTTTTGTTCTGAGCAAGCTCACTATTCTGGCCCTATAGGAAACACAGTAGATTAGAAGAGTGCTCTTTTCGCAAAAGCAGAGTGTGTTTCTTGTAAGGCGAGCTAGTGTTTGTTTCCCAATCAGAAAAGGATTTGAATCACATCCAGTTTCTGGTCCTATGAGCAAGAGTTGTTTTGTGGTAAAAAGAGCCACTTTTGTGCTCCATTCACCATACACAGTGCAAAGAGCACTCGCGTCTGTTCCCAGCAAGTATAGTGTATTGGACTGAAGAGAAGATACTGTCCTTGTCAGTTTTCTAAGCAGAATTGAACTAGATATGGCCCGTGTGTGTAGGAAGCACAGTTCTTTTGTTCTGAGCAAGCTCACTGTTCTGGCCCTATAGGAAACACAGGAGAGTAGAAGAGTACTCTTTTCTCAAAAGCAGAGTGTGTTTCTTCTAAGGCGAGGTAGCGTTTGTTTCCCAGTCCTAAATGTAGTTGAATCACATGAAGATTCTTGTCCTATGAGCAAGAATTGTTTCTGGGAAGAAGAGTCACTATTGTGCTTCCTTTGCCATACACAGTGCAAATAGCACTTGCGTCTTTCCCAGCAACTACAGTGTATTGGACTGAAGAGAAGCTTCTGTTCTCATCAGTTTCCTAAGTGGAGTTGAACTACATATGGCCCGTGGGTGTAGGAAGCACAGTTCTTTTGTTCTGAGCAAGCTCACTGTTCTGGCCCTATAGGAAACACAGTATAGTAGAAGAGTGCTCTTTTCTCAAAAGCAGAGTGTGTTTCTTGTAAGGCGAGCTAGCATTTGTTTCCCAGTCGTAAACAAAGTTGAATCACATGCAGTCTCTTGTCCTACAAGCAGGAGTTGTTTTCTGCTAGAAGAGTCACTATTGTGCTCCCATTGCCATACACAGTGCAAATAGCACTCGCATCTGTTCCCAGCAAATAGAGTGTATTGGACTGAAGAGAAGCTACTGTTCTCGTCAGTTTCCTAAGTGGAGTTGAACTAGATATGGCCCGTGTGTTGGAAGCACAGTTCTTTTGTTCTGAGCATGCTCACTGTTCTGGCCATATAGGAAACACAGTAGATTAGAAGAGTGCTCTTTTCTCAAAAGCAGAGTGTGTTTCTTGTAAGGCGAGCTAGTATTTGCTTCCCAGTTTGAAATGGAGTTGAATCACATGCAGTTTCTGGTCCTAGGAGCAAGAGTTGTTTTCTGGTAAGAAAAGACACTATTGCGCTCCCATTGCCATACACAGTGCAAATAGCACTCGCGTCTGTTCCCAGCAAGTACAGTGTATTGGACTGAAGAGAAGCTCCTGTTCTTGTCAGTTTCCTAAGCAGAGTTGAACTAGATATGGCCCGTGTGTTTAGGAAGCACAGTTCTTTTGTTCTGAGCAAGCTCACTCTTTTGGCCCTTTAGGAAACACAGGAGAGTAGAAGAGTGCTCTTTTCTCAAAAGCAGAGTGTGTTTTTTGTAAGGCGAGCTAGTGTTTGTTTCCCAGTCCTAAATGGAGTTGAATCACATGCAGTTTCTTGTCCTATGAGCAAGAGTTGTTTTCTGGTAAGAAGAGTCACTATTGTGCTCCCTTTGCCATACACAGTGCAAATAGCACTTGCGTCTGTTCCCAGCCAGTACAGTGTATTGGACTGAAGAGAAGCTACTGTTCTCGTCAGTTTCCTAAGTGGAGTTGAACTAGATATGGCCAGTGGGTGTAGGAAGCACAGTTCTTTTGTTCTGAGCAAGCTCACTATTCTGGCCCTATAGGAAACACAGTATAGTAGAAGAGTGCTCTTTTCTCAAAAGCAGAGTGTGTTTCTTGTAAGGCGAGCTAGCATTTGTTTCCCAGTCGAAAACAAAGTTGAATCACATGCAGTTTCTTGTCCTACGAGCAAGAGATGTTTTCTGCTAAGAAGAGTCACTATTGTGCTCCCATTGCCATTCACAGGGCAAATAGCACTCGCGTCTGTTCCCAGCAAGTACAGTGTATTGGATTGAAGAGAAGCTGCTGTTCTTGTCAGTTTCCTAAGTGGAGTTGAACTAGATATGGCCCCTTCGTCGGAAGCACAGTTCTTTTGTTCTCAGAAAGCTCACTGTTCTGGCCCAATTGGAAACACAGTAGATTAGAAGAGTGCTCTCTTCTCAAAAGCAGAGTGTATTTCTTGTAAGGCGAGCTAGTATTTGTTTCCCAGTCACAAATGGAGTTGAATCACATGCATTTTCTGGTCCTAGGAGCAAGAGTTGTTTTCTGGTAAGAAGAGTCACTATTGTGCTCCCATTGCCATACACAGTGCAAATAGCACTCGCGTCTGTTCTTAGCAAGTACAGTGTATTGGACTGAAGAGAAGCTATTTTTCTTGTCAATTTCCTAAGCAGAATTTAACTAGATATGGCCCGTGTGTCAGAAGCACAGTGCTTTTGTTCTGAGCAAGCTCACTCTTCGGGCCCTATAGTAAACACAGTAGATTAGAAGAGCGCTCTTTTCTTTAAAGCAGAGTGTGTTTCTTATAAGCCGAGCTAGTATTTGTTTCCCAGTCAGAAATGGAGTTGAATCCCATGCAGTTTCTGGTCCTACGAGCAAGAGCTGTTTTGTGGTAAAAAGTGTCACTTTTGTGCTCCATTCGCCATGCACAGTGCAAAGAGCACTCACGTCTGTTCCCAGCAAGTACAGTGTATTGGACTGAAGAGAAACCAGTGTTCTTGTCAGTTTCCTAAGTGGAGTTGAACGAGATTGGCCTGTACATCGGAAGCACAGTTCTTTTGTTCTGAGCAAGCTCACTCTTCTGGCCCTATAGGAAACACAGTAGATTAGAAGAGTGCTCTTTTCTCAAAAGCAGAGTGTGTTTCTTGTAAGGCGAGCTATTATTTGTTTCCCAGTCAGAAATGGAGTTGAATCACATGCAGTTTCTTGTCCTACGAGCAAGAGTTGTTTTCTGGTAAGAAGAGTCACTATTGTGCTCCCATTGCCATACACAGTGCAAATAGCACTCGCGTCTGTTCCCAGCAAGTACAGTGTATTGGACTGAAGAGAAGCTACTGTTCTCGTCAGTTTCCTAAGTGGAGTTGAACTAGATATGGCCCGTATGTCGGAAGCACAGTTCTTTTGTTCTGAGCTTACTCTTCTGGCCCTATAGGAAAAACAGTAGATTAGAAGAGTGCTCTTTTCTCAAAAGCAGAGTGTGTTTCTTGTAAGGCGAGCTAGTATTTGTTTCCCAGTCAGAAATGGAGTTGAATCACATGCAGTTTCTGGTCCTACCAGCAGGAGTTGTTTTCTAGTAAGAAGAGTCACTATTGTGCTCCCATTGCCATACACAGTGCAAATAGCACTTGCATCTGTTCCCAGCAAGTACAGTGTATTGGACTGAAGAGAAGCTACTGTTCTCGTCAGTTTCCTAAGTTGAGTTGAACTAGATATGGCCCGTACGTCAGAAGCACAGTTCTTTTCTTATGAGCAAGCTCACTGTTCTGGCCCTATAGGAAACACAGTAGATTAGAAGAGTGCTCTTTTCTCAAAAGCAGAGTGTGTTTCTTGTAAGGCGAGCTGCTATTTGTTTCCCAGTCAGAAATGGAGTTGAATCACATGTAGTTTCTGGTCCTACGAGCAAGAGTTGTTTTCTGGTAAGAAGAGTCACTACTGTGCTCCATTTGCCATACACAGTACAAATTGCACTTGCGTCTGTTCCCAGCAAGTACAGTGTATTGGACTGAAGAGAAGCTACTGTTCTCGTCAGTTTCCTAAGTGGAGTTGAACTAGATATTGCCCGTATGTCTGAAAAACAGTTCTTTTGTTCTGAGCAAGCTCACTTTTCTGTTTCTATAGGAAACACAGTAGATTAGAAGAGTGCTCTTTTCTCAAAAGCAGAGTGTGTTTCTTGTTTGGCGAGCTACTATTTGTTTCCCAGTCAGAAATGGAGTTGAATCACATACAGTTTCTGTTCCTATGAGCAAGAGTTGTTTTCTGGTAAGAAGAGTCACTATTGTGCTCCCATTGCCATACACAGTGCAAATAGCACTCGCGTCTGTTCCCAGCAAGTACAGTGTATTGGACTGAAGAGAAGCTACTGTTCTCGTCAGTTTCCTAAGTTGAGTTGAACTAGATATGGCCCGTACGTCGGAAGCACAGTTCTTTTTTTCTGAGCAAGCTCACTGTTCTGGCCCTATAGGAAACACAGTAGATTAGAAGAGTGCTCTTTTCTCAAAAGCAGAGTGTGTTTCTTGTAAGGCGAGCTACTATTTGTTTCCCAGTCAGAAATGGAGTTGAATCACATGTAGTTTTTGGTCCTACGACCAAGAGTTCTTTTCTGGTAAGAAGAGTCACTACTGTGCTCCATTTGCCATACACAGTACAAATTGCACTTGCGTCTTTTCCCAGCAAGTACAGTGTATTGGACTGAAGAGAAGCTACTGTTCTCGTCAGTTTCCTAAGTGGAGTTGAACTAGATATTGCCCATATGTCTGAAAAACAGTTCTTTTGTTCTGAGCAAGCTCACTTTTCTGTCCCTATAGGAAACACAGTAGATTAGAAGAGTGCTCTTTTCTCAAAAGCAGAGTGTGTTTCTTGTTTGGCGAGCTACTATTTGTTTCCCAGTCAGAAATGGAGTTGAATCACATACAGTTTCTGGTCCTATGAGCAAGAGTTGTTTTCTGGTAAGAAGAGTCACTATTGTGCTCCCATTGCCATACACAGTGCAAATAGCACTCGCGTCTGTTCCCAGCAAGTACAGTGTATTGGACTGAAGAGAAGCTACTGTTCTCGTCAGTTTCCTAAGTTGAGTTGAACTAGATATGGCCCGTACGTCGGAAGCACAGTTCTTTTTTTCTGAGCAAGCTCACTCTTCTGGCCCTATAGGAAACACAGTAGATTAGAAGAGTGCTCTTTTCTCAAAAGCAGAGTGTGTTTCTTGTAAGGCGAGCTACTATTTGTTTCCCAGTCAGAAATGGAGTTGAATCACATGTAGTTTTTGGTCCTACGACCAAGAGTTGTTTTCTGGTAAGAAGAGTCACTACTGTGCTCCATTTGCCATACACAGTACAAATTGCACTTGCGTCTGTTCCCAGCAAGTACAGTGTATTGGACTGAAGAGAAGCTACTGTTCTCGTCAGTTTCCTAAGTGGAGTTGAACTAGATATTGCCCGTATGTCTGAAAAACAGTTCTTTTGTTCTGAGCAAGCTCACTTTTCTGTCCCTATAGGAAACACAGTAGATTAGAAGAGTGCTCTTTTCTCAAAAGCAGAGTGTGTTTCTTGTTTGGCGAGCTACTATTTGTTTCCCAGTCAGAAATGGAGTTGAATCACATACAGTTTCTGGTCCTATGAGCAAGAGTTGTTTTCTGGTAAGAAGAGTCACTATTGTGCTCCCATTGCCATACACAGTGCAAATAGCACTCGCGTCTGTTCACAGCAAGTACAGTGTATTGGACTGAAGAGAAGCTACTGTTCTCGTCAGTTTCTTAAGTGGAGTTGAACTAGATATGGCCCGTACATCGGAAGCACAGTTCTTTTTTTCTGAGCAAGCTCACTCTTCTGGCCCTATAGGAAACACAATAGATTAGAAGAGTGCTCTTTTCTCAAAAGCAGAGTGTGTTTCTTGTAAGGCGAGCTAGGGTATGTTTCCCAATCAGAAAAGGATTTGAATCACATGCAGTTTCTGGTCCTATGAGCAAGAGTTGTTTTGTGGTAAAAAGAGTCACTTTTGTGCTCCATTCGCCATGCACAATGCAAAGAGCAATCGCGTCTGTTCCCAGCAAGTACAGTGTATTGGACTGAAGAGAAGCTACTGTTCTTGTCAGTTTACTAAGTGGAGTTGAACTATATATGGCCCGTACGTCGGAAGAACAGTTCTTTTGTTCTGAGCAAGCTCACTCTTCTGGCCCTATAGGAAACACAGTAGATGAGAAGAGTGCTCTTTTCTCAAAAGCAGAGTGTGTTTCTTGTAAGGCGAGCTAGTATTTGTTTCCCAGTCAGAAATGGAGTTCAATCACATGCAGTTTCGGGTCCTAGGAGCAAGAGTTGTTTTGTGTTAAAAAGAGTCACTTTTGTGCTCCATTGGCCATACTCAGTGCAAAGAGCACTCGCGTCTGTTCCCAGCAAATACAGTGTATTGGACTGAAGAGAAGCTACTGTTCTTGTCAGTTTCCTAAGCAGAGTTGAACTAGATATGGCCCGTGTGTCGGAAGCACAGTGCTTTTGTTTTGAGCAAGCTCACTGTTCTGGCCCTGTAGGAAACACAGTAGATTAGAAGAGTGCTCTTTTCTCAAAAGCAGAGTGAGTTTCTTGTAAGGCGAGCTAGTGTTTGTTTCCCAGTCCAAAATGGAGTTGAATCACATGCAGTTTCTTGTAATACGAGCAAGTGTTGTTTTCTGGTAAGAAGAGTCACTATTGTGCTCCCATTGCCATACACAGTGCAAATAGCACTCGCTCCTGTTCCCAGCAAATACAGTGTATTGGACTGAAGAGAAGCTACTGTTCTTGTCAGTTTCCTAAGTGGAGTTGAACTGGATATGGCCCATACTTCGGAAGCACAGTTCTTTTGTTCTGAGCTAGCTCACTGTTCTGGCCCTATAGGAAACACAGTAGATTAGAAGAGTTCTCTTTTCTCAAAAGCAGAGTGCGTTTCTTGTAAGGCAAGCTAGTGTTTGTTTCCCAATCAGAAAAGGATTTGAATCACATGCAGTTTCTGGTCCTATGAGCAAGAGTTGTTTTGTGGTAAAAAGAGTCACTTTTGTGCTCCATTTGTCATACACAGTGCAAAGAGCACTCGCGTCTTTTCCCAGCAAGTACAGTGTATTGGACTCAAGAGAAGCTACTGTTCTTGTATTTCCCTAAGCAGAGTTGAACTAGATATGGCCCGTGTGTCGGAAGCACAGTGCTTTTGTTCTGAGCAAGCTCACTCTTCTGGCCCTATAGGAAACACAGTAGATTAGAAGAGTGCTCTTTTCTCAAAAGCAGAGTGTGTTTCTTGTAAGGCGAGCTACTATTTGTTTCCCAGTCAGAAATGGATTGAATCACATGTAGTTTCTGGTCCTACGAGCAAGAGTTGTTTTCTGGTAAGAAGAGTCACTACTGTGCTCCATTTGCCATACACAGTACAAATTGCACTTGCGTCTGTTCCCAGCAAGTACAGTGTATTGGACTAAAGAGAAGCTACTGTTCTCGTCAGTTTCCTAAGTGGAGTTGAAATAGATATGGCCCATACATCGGAAGCACAGTTCTTTTCTTCTGAGCAAGCTCACTGTTCTATCCCTATATGAAACACAGTAGATTAGAAGAGTGCTCTTTTCTCAAAAGCAGAGTGTGTTTCTTGTTTGGCGAGCTACTATTTGTTTCCCAGTCAGAAATGGAGTTGAATCACATACAGTTTCTGGTCCTATGAACAAGAGTTGTTTTCTGGTAAGAAGAGTCACTATTGTGCTCCCATTGCCGTACACAGTGCAAATAGCACTCGCGTCTGTTCCCAGCAAGTACAGTGTATTGGACTGAAGAGAAGCTACTGTTCTCCTCAGTTTCTTAAGTGGAGTTGAACTTGATATGGCCCGTAAGTCCGAAGCACAGTTCTTTTGTTCTGAGCAAGCTCACTCTTCTGGCCCTATAGGAAACACAATAGATTAGAATAGTGCTCTTTTCTCAAAAGCAGAGTGTGTTTCTTGTAAGGCGAGCTAGGGTTTGTTTCCCAATCAGAAAAGGATTTGAATCACATGCAGTTTCTGGTCCTACGAGCAAGAGTTCTTTTGTGGTAAAAAGAGTCACTTTTGTGCTCCATTCGCCATGCACAGTGCAAAGAGCACTCGCGTCTGTTCCCAGCAAGTACAGTGTATTGGACTGAAGAGAAGCTACTGTTCTTGTCAGTTTCCTAAGTGGAGTTGAACTATATATGGCCCGTACGTCGGAAGCACAGTTCTTTTGTTCTTAGCAAGCTCACTGTTCTGGCCCTATAGGAAACACAGTAGATGAGAAGAGTGCTCTTTTCTCAAAAGCAGAGTGTGTTTCTTGTAAGGCAAGCTAGTGTTTGTTTCCCAGTCGTAAACGGAGTTGAATCACATGCAGTTTCTGGTCCTATGAGCAAGAGTTTTTTGTGGTAAAAAGAGTCACTTCTGTGCTCCATTTGCAATACACAGTGCAAATAGCACTCGCGTATGTTCCCAGCAAGTACAGTGTATTGGACTGAAGAGAAGCTACTGTTCTTGTCAGTTTCCTAAGCAGAGTTGAACTATATATGGCCCGTGTGTGGGAAGCACAGTGCCTTTTTTCTGAGTAAGCTCACTGTTCTGGCCCTATAGGAAACACAGGAGAGTAGAAGAGTACTCTTTTCTCAAAAGCAGAGTGTGTTTCTTGTAAGGCGTGCTGTGGTTTGTTTCCCAGTCCTATATGGAGTTGAATAACATGGAGTTTCTTGTCCTACGAGCAAGAGTTGTTTTCTGGTAATAAGAGTCACTATTGCGCTCCCATTGCGATACACAGTGCAAATAGCACTTGCGTCTGTTCCCAGCAAGTACAGTGTATTGGACTGAGAGAAGCTACTGTTCTCGTCAGTTTCCTAAGTGGAGTTGAACTAGATATGGCCTGTAAGTCGGAAGCACAGTTCTTTTGTTCTGAGCAAGCTCAATGTTCTGGCCCTATAGGAAACACAGTAGATTAGAAGAGTGCTCTTTTATCAAAAGCAGAGTGTGTTTTTTGTAAGGCGAGCTACTATTTGTTTCACAGTCAGAAATGGAGTTGAATCACATGCAGTTTCTTGTCCTACGAGCAGGAGTTGTTTTCTGGTAAGAAGAGTCACTATTGCGCTCCCATTGCCATACACAGTGCAAATAGCACTTGCGTCTGTTCCCATCAAGTATAGTGTATTGGACTTAAGAGAAGCTACTGTTCTTGTCAGTTTCCTAAGTGGAGTTGAACTAGATATGGCCCTTATGTCGGAAGCAATTTCTTTTATTCTGAGCAAGCTCACTGTTCTGTCCCTATAGGAAACACAGTAGATTAGAAGAGTGCTCTTTTCTCAAAAGCAGAGTGTGTTTTTTGTAAGGCGAGATAGTGTTTGTTTTCCAATCAGAAAAGGATTTGAATCACATGCAGTTTCTGGTCCTACGAGCAAGAGTTGTTTTGTGGTAAAAAGTGTCACTTTTGTGCTCAATTCGCCATACACAGTGCAAATAGCACTAGTGTCTGTTCTCATCAAGTACAGTGTATTGGACTGAAGAGAAGCTACTGTTCTTGTCAGTTTCCTAAGCAGAGTTAAACTAGATATGGTCTGTGTGTCGGAAACACAGTTCTTTTGTTCTGAGCAAGGTATCTGTTCTGGCCCTATAGGAAACACAGGAGAGTAGAAGAGTGCTCTTTTCTCAAAAGCAGAGTGTGTTTCTCATAAGGCAAGCTAGTGTTTGTTTCCCAGTCCTATATGGAGTTGAATCACATGCAGTTTCTTGTCCTACGAGCAAAAGTTGTTTTCTGGTAAGAAGAGTCACTATTGCGCTTCCATTGCCATACACAGTGCAAATAGCACTTGTGTCTGTTCCCAGCAAGTACAGTGTATTGGACTGAAGAGAAGCTACTGTTCTTGTCAGTTTCGTAAGTGGAGTTGAACTAGATATGGCCCGTCCATCGGAAGCACAGTTCTTTGGTTCTGAGCAAGCTCACTGTTCTGGCCCTATAGGAAACACAGTAGATTAGAAGAGTGCACTTTTCTCAAAAGCAGAGTATGTTTCTTGTAAGGCGAGCTAGTATTTGTTTCCCAGTCAGAAATTTAGTTGAATTACATGCAGTTTCTGGTCCTACGAGCACGAGTTGTTTTCTAGTAAGAAGAGTCACTATTGCGCTCCCATTGCCATACACAGTGCAAATAGCACTTGCTTCTGTTCCCAGCAAGTACAGTGTATTGGACTGAAGAGAAGCTACTGTTCTCGTCAGTTTCCTAAGTTGAGATGAACTAGATATGGCCCATACATCGGAAGCACATTTCTTTTCTTCTGAGCAAGCTCACTGTCTGTCCCTATAGGAAACACAGTAGATTAGAAGAGTGCTCTTTTCTCAAAAGCAGAGTGTGTTTTTTGTAAGGCGAGCTACTATTTGTTTCACAGTCAGAAATGGAGTTGAATCACATGCAGTTTCTTGTCCTACGAGCAGGAGTTGTTTTCTGGTAAGAAGAGTCACTATTGTGCTCCCATTGCCATACACAGTGCAAATACCACTGGCATCTGTTCCTAGCAAGTACAGTGTATTGGACTCAAGAGAAGCTACTGTTCTCATCAGTTTCCTAAGTTGAGTTGAATTAGATATGGCCCTTACGTCGGAAGCACAGTTCTTTTGTTCTGAGCAAGCTCACTGTTTTGGCCCTATAGGAAACACAGTAGACTAGAAGAGTGCTCTTTTCTCAAAAGCAGAGTGTGTTTCTTGTAAGGCAAGCTACTATGTGTTTCCCAGTCAGAAATGGAGTTGAATCACATGTAGTTTCTGGTCCTATGAGCAAGAGTTGTTTTGTGGTAAAAATAGTCACTTTTGTGCTCCATTCGCCATACAGAGTGCAAAGAGCACTCGCGTCTGTTCCCAGCAAGTACAGTGTATTGGACTGAAGAGAAGCTACTGTTCTTGTCAGTTTCCTAAGTGGAGTTGAACTAGATATGGCCCGTACATCGGAAGCACAGTTCTTTGGTTCTGAGCAAGCTCACTGTTCTGGCCCTATAGGAAACACAGTAGATTAGAAGAGTGCTCTTTTCTCAAAAGCAGAGTATGTTTCTTGTAAGGCGAGCTATTATTTGTTTCCCAGTCAGAAATGGAGTTGAATTACATGCAGTTTCTGGTCCTACGAGCAGGAGTTGTTTTCTAGTAAGAAGAGTCACTATTGCGCTCCCATTGCCATACACAGTGCAAATAGCACTTGCATCTGTTCCCAGCAAGTACAGTGTATTGGACTGAAGAGAAACTACTGTTCTCGTCAGTTTCCTAAGTTGAGATGAACTAGATATGGCCCATACGTTGGAAGCACAGTTCTTTTCTTCTGAGCAAGCTCACTGTTCTGTCCCTATAGGAAACACAGTAGATTAGAAGAGTGCTCTTTTCTCAAAAGCAGAGTGTGTTTCTTGTTTGGCGAGCTACTATTTGTTTCCCAGTCAGAAATGGAGTTGAATCACATACAGTTTCTGGTCCTATGAGCAAGAGTTGTTTCCTGGTAAGAAGAGTCACTATTGTGCTCCCATTGCCATACACAGTGCAAATAGCACTCGCTTCTGTTCACAGCAAGTACAGTGTATTGGACTGAAGAGAAGCTACTGTTCTAGTCAGTTTCTTAAGTGGAGTTGAACTAGACATGGCCCGTACATCAGAAGCACAGTTCTTTTGTTCTGAGCAAGCTCACTCTTCTGGCCCTATAGGAAACACAGTAGATTAGAAGAGTGCTCTTTTCTCAAAAGCAGAGTGTGTTTCTTGTAAGGCGAGCTAGGGTTTGTTTCCCAATCAGAAAAGGATTTGAATCACATGCAGTTTCTGGTCCTAGGAGCAAGAGTTGTTTTGTGGTAAAAAGAGTCACTTTTGTGCTCCATTGCCTTGCACAGTGCAAAGAGCACTCGCGTCTGTTCCCAGCAAGTACAGAGTATTGGACTGAAGAGAAGCTACTGTTCTTGTCAGTTTCCTAAGTGGAGTTGAACTAGATTGGCCCGTACGTCGGAAGCACAGTTCTTTTGTTCTGAGCAAGCTCACTGTTCTGGCCCTACAGGAAACACAGTAGATTAGAAGAGTGCTCTTTTCTCAAAAGCAGAGTGTGTTTCTTGTAAGGCGAGCTAGTATTTGTTTCTCAGTCAGAAATGGAGTTCAATCACATGCAGTTTCTGGTCCTACGAGCAAGAGTTGTTTTCTGGTAAGAAGAGTCACTATTGTGCTCCCATTGCCATACACAGTGCAAATAGCACTCGCGTATGTTCCCAGCAAGTACAGTGTATTGGACTGAAGAGAAGCTACTGTTCTCGTCAGTTTCCTAAGTGGAGTTGAACTAGATATGGCCTGTATGTCGGAAGCACAGTTCTGTTGTTCTGAGCAAGCTCACTGTTCTGGCCCTATAGGAAACACAGTAGATTAGAAGAGTGCTCTTTTCTCAAAAGCAGAGTGTGTTTCTTGTAAGGCGAGGTAGTGTTTGTTTCCCAGTCATAAATGGAATTGAATCACATGCAGTTTCTTGTCCTATGAGCAAGAGTTGTTTTGTGGTTAAAGAGTCACTTCTGTGCTCCATTTGCAATACACAGTGCAAATAGCACTCGCGTATGTTCCCAGCAAGTACAGTGTATTGGACTGAAAGAAGATACTGTTCTTGTCAGTTTCCTAAGCAGAGTTGAACTAGATTTGGCCCGTGTGTGGGAAGCACAGTGCTTTTGTTCTGAGCAAGCTCACTCTTCTGGCCCTATAGGAAACACAGGAGAGTAGAAGAGTACTCTTTTCTCAAAAGCAGAGTGTGTTTCTTGTAAGGCCAGCTAGGGTTTGTTTCCCAGTCCTATAGGGAGTTGAATCACATGGAGTTTCTCGTCCTACGAGCAAGAGTTGTTTTCTGGTAAGAAGAGTCACTATTGTGCTCCCATTGCCATACACAGTGCAAATAGCACTGGCATCTGTTCCTAGCAAGTACAGTGTATGGGACTGAAGAGAAGCTACTGTTCTCGTCAGTTTCCTAAGGTGAGTTGAATTAGATATGGCCCTTACGTCGGAAGCACAGTTCTTTTGTTCTGAGCAAGCTCACTGTTCTGGCCCTATAGGAAACACAGTAGACTAGAAGAGTGCTCTTTTCTCAAAAGCAGAGTGTGTTTCTTGTAAGGCGAGCTACTATTTGTTTCCCAGTCAGAAATTGAGTTGAATCACATGTAGTTTCTGGTCCTATGAGCAAGAGTTGTTTTGTGGTAAAAATAGTCACTTTTGTGCTCCATTCGCCATACACAGTGCAAAGAGCACTCGCGTCTGTTCCCAGCAAGTACAGTGTATTGGACTGAAGAGAAGCTACTGTTCTTGTCAGTTTCCTAAGCAGAGTTGAACTAGATATGGCCCGTTTGTCCGAAGCACAGTGCTTTTGTTCTGAGCAAGCTCACTGTTCTGGCCCTATAGGAAACACAGGAGAGTAGAAGAGTGCTCTTTTCTCAAAAGCAGAGTGTGTTTCTTGTAAGGCAAGCTAGTGTTTGTTTCCCAGTCCTATATGGAGTTGAATCACATGCAGTTTCTTGTCCTACGAGCAAAAGTTGTTTTCTGGTAAGAAGAGTCACGATTGCGCTCCCATTGCCATACACAGTGCAAATAGCACTTGGGTCTGTTCCCAGCAAGTACAGTGTATTGGACTGAAGAGAAGCTACTGTTCTCGTCAGTTTCCTAAGTGGAGTTGAACTGGATATGGCCCGTACATCGGAAGCACAGTTCTTTTATTTTGAGCAAGCTCACACTTCTGGCCCTATAGTCAACACAGTAGATTAGAAGAGTGCTCTTTTCTCAAAAGCAGTGTGTTTCTTGTAAGGCGAGCTAGTATTTGTTTCCCAGTCAGAAATGGAGTTGAATTGCATGGAGTTTCTGGTCCTACGAGTAGGAGTTGTTTTCTAGTAAGAAGAGTCACTATTGTGCTCCCATTGCCATACACAGTGCAAATAGCACTTGTATCTGTTCCCAGCAAGTACAGTGTATTGGACTGAAGAGAAGCTACTGTTCTCGTCAGTTTCCTACGTTGAGTTGAACTAGATATGGCCCGTACGTCGGAAGCACAGTTCTTTTCTTATGAGCAAGCTCACTGTTCTGGCCCTATAGGAAACACAGTAGATTAGAAGAGTGCTCTTTTCTCAAAAGCAGAGTGTGTTTCTTGTTTGGCGAGCTACTATTTGTTTCCCAGTCAGAAATGGAGTTGAATCACATACAGTTTCTGGTCCTATGAGCAAGAGTTGTTTCCTGGTAAGAAGAGTCACTATTGTGCTCCCATTGCCATACACAGTGCAAATAGCACTCGCTTCTGTTCACAGCAAGTACAGTGTATTGGACTGAAGAGAAGCTACTGTTCTAGTCAGTTTCTTAAGTGGAGTTGAACTAGACATGGCCCGTACATCGGAAGCACAGTTCTTTTGTTCTGAGCAAGCTCACTCTTCTGGCCCTATAGGAAACACAGTAGATTAGAAGAGTGCTCTTTTCTCAAAAGCAGAGTGTGTTTTTGTAAGGCGAGCTAGGGTTTGTTTCCCAATCAGAAAAGGATTTGAATCACATGCAGTTTCTGGTCCTAGGAGCAAGAGTTGTTTTCTGGTAAAAAGAGTCACTTTTGTGCTCCATTTGCCATGCACAGTGCAAAGAGCACTCGCGTCTGTTCCCAGCAAGTACAGAGTATTGGACTGAAGAGAAGCTACTGTTCTTGTCAGTTTCCTAAGTGGAGTTGAACTAGATTGGCCCGTATGTCGGAAGCACAGTTCTTTTGTTCTGAGCAAGCTCACTCTTCTGGCCCTACAGGAAACACTGTAGATTAGAAGAGTGCTCTTTTTTCAAAAGCAGAGTGTGTTTCTCGTAAGGCGAGCTAGTATTTGTTTCTCAGTCAGAAATGGAGTTCAATCACATGCAGTTTCTGGTCCTACGAGCAAGAGTTGTTTTCTGGTAAGAAGAGTCACTATTGTGCTCCCATTGCCATACACAGTGCAAATAGCACTTGCGTCTGTTCCCAGCAAGTACAGTGTATTGGACTGAAGGGAAGCTACTGTTCTCGTCAGTTTCCTAAGTGGAGTTGAACTAGATATGGCCTGTATGTCGGAAGCACAGTTCTGTTGTTCTGAGCAAGCTCACTGTTCTGGCCCTATAGGAAACACAGTAGATTAGAAGAGTGCTCTTTTATCAAAAGCAGAGTGTGTTTTTTGTAAGGCGAGCTACTATTTGTTTCACAGTCAGAAATGGAGTTGAATCACATGCAGTTTCTTGTCCTGCGAGCAGGAGTTGTTTTCTGGTAAGAAGAGTCACTATTGCGCTCCCATTGCCATACACAGTGCAAATAGCACTGGCATCTGTTCCTAGCAAGTACAGTGTATGGGACTGAAGAGAAGCTACTGTTCTTGTCAGTTTCCTAAGTTGAGTTGAATTAGATATGGCCCTTACGTCGGAAGCACAGTTCTTTTGTTCTGAGCAAGCTCACTGTTCTGGCCCTATAGGAAACACAGTAGACTAGAAGAGTGCTCTTTTCTCAAAAGCAGAGTGTGTTTCTTGTAAGGCGAGCTACTATTTGTTCCCAGTCAGAAATGGAGTTGAATCACATGTAGTTTCTGGTCCTATGAGCAAGAGTTGTTTTGTGGTAAAAATAGTCACTTTTGTGCTCCATTCGCCATACACAGTGCAAAGAGCACTCGCGTCTGTTCCCAGCAAGTACAGTGTATTGGACTGAAGAGAAGCTACTGTTCTTGTTAGTTTCCTAAGCAGAGTTGAACTAGATATGGCCCGTTTGTGGGAAGCACAGTGCTTTTGTTCTGAGCAAGCTCACTGTTCTGGCCCTATAGGAAACACAGGAGAGTAGAAGAGTGCTCTTTTCTCAAAAGCAGAGTGTGTTTCTTCTAAGGCAAGCTAGTGTTTGTTTCCCAGTCCTATATGGAGTTGAATCACATGCAGTTTCTTGTCCTACGAGCAAAAGTTGTTTTCTGGTAAGAAGAGTCACGATTGCGCTCCCATTGCCATACACAGTGCAAATAGCACTTGGGTCTGTTCCCAGCAAGTACAGTGTATTGGACTGAAGAGAAGCTACTGTTCTCGTCAGTTTCCTAAGTGGAGTTGAACTGGATGTGGCCCATACTTCGGAAGCACAGTTCTTTTGTTCTGAGCTAGCTCACTGTTCTGGCCCTATAGGAAACACAGTAGATTAGAAGAGTGCTCTTTTCTCAAAAGCAGAGTGTGTTTCTTGTAAGGCAAGCTACTATTTGTTTCCCAGTCAGAAATGGAGTTGAATCACATGTAGTTTCTGGTCCTACGAGCAAGAGTTGTTTTCTGGTAAGAAGAGTCACTATTGTGCTCCATTTGCCATACACAGTACAAATTGCACTTGCATCTGTTCCCAGCAAGTACAGTGTATTGGACTGAAGAGAAGATACTGTTCTCGTCAGTTTCCTAAGTGGAGTTGAACTAGATATGGCCCGTACGTCGGAAGCACAGTTCTTTTCTTCTGAGCAAGCTCACTGTTCTGTCCCTATAGGAAACACAGTAGATTAGAAGAGTGCTCTTTTCTCAAAAGCAGAGTGTGTTTCTTGTTTGGCGAGCTACTATTTGTTTCCCAGTCAGAAATGGAGTTGAATCACATACAGTTTCTGGTCCTATGAGCAAGAGTTGTTTCCTGGTAAGAAGAGTCACTATTGTGCTCCCATTGCCATACACAGTGCAAATAGCACTCGCTTCTGTTCACAGCAAGTACAGTGTATTGGACTGAAGAGAAGCTACTGTTATAGTCAGTTTCTTAAGTGGAGTTGAACTAGACATGGCCCGTACATCGGAAGCACAGTTCTTTTGTTCTGAGCAAGCTCACTCTTCTGGCCCTATAGGAAACACAGTAGATTAGAAGAGTGCTCTTTTCTCAAAAGCAGAGTGTGTTTTTGTAAGGCGAGCTAGGGTTTGTTTCCCAATCAGAAAAGGATTTGAATCACATGCAGTTTCTGGTCCTAGGAGCAAGAGTTGTTTTCTGGTAAAAAGAGTCACTTTTGTGCTCCATTTGCCATGCACAGTGCAAAGAGCACTCGCGTCTGTTCCCAGCAAGTACAGAGTATTGGACTGAAGAGAAGCTACTGTTCTTGTCAGTTTCCTAAGTGGAGTTGAACTAGATTGGCCCGTATGTCGGAAGCACAGTTCTTTTGTTCTGAGCAAGCTCACTCTTCTGGCCCTACAGGAAACACTGTAGATTAGAAGAGTGCTCTTTTTTCAAAAGCAGAGTGTGTTTCTTGTAAGGCGAGCTAGTATTTGTTTCTCAGTCAGAAATGGAGTTCAATCACATGCAGTTTCTGGTCCTACGAGCAAGAGTTGTTTTCTGGTAAGAAGAGTCACTATTGTGCTCCCATTGCCATACACAGTGCAAATAGCACTTGCGTCTGTTCCCAGCAAGTACAGTGTATTGGACTGAAGGGAAGCTACTGTTCTCGTCAGTTTCCTAAGTGGAGTTGAACTAGATATGGCCTGTATGTCGGAAGCACAGTTCTGTTGTTCTGAGCAAGCTCACTGTTCTGGCCCTATAGGAAACACAGTAGATTAGAAGAGTGCTCTTTTATCAAAAGCAGAGTGTGTTTTTTGTAAGGCGAGCTACTATTTGTTTCACAGTCAGAAATGGAGTTGAATTACATGCAGTTTCTTGTCCTGCGAGCAGGAGTTGTTTTCTGGTAAGAAGAGTCACTATTGCGCTCCCATTGCCATACACAGTGCAAATAGCACTGGCATCTGTTCCTAGCAAGTACAGTGTATGGGACTGAAGAGAAGCTACTGTTCTTGTCAGTTTCCTAAGTTGAGTTGAATTAGATATGGCCCTTACGTCGGAAGCACAGTTCTTTTGTTCTGAGCAAGCTCACTGTTCTGGCCCTATAGGAAACACAGTAGACTAGAAGAGTGCTCTTTTCTCAAAAGCAGAGTGTGTTTCTTGTAAGGCGAGCTACTATTTGTTTCCCAGTCAGAAATGGAGTTGAATCACATGTAGTTTCTGGTCCTATGAGCAAGAGTTGTTTTGTGGTAAAAATAGTCACTTTTGTGCTCCATTCGCCATACACAGTGCAAAGAGCACTCGCGTCTGTTCCCAGCAAGTACAGTGTATTGGACTGAAGAGAAGCTACTGTTCTTGTTAGTTTCCTAAGCAGAGTTGAACTAGATATGGCCCGTTTGTGGGAAGCACAGTGCTTTTGTTCTGAGCAAGCTCACTGTTCTGGCCCTATAGGAAACACAGGAGAGTAGAAGAGTGCTCTTTTCTCAAAAGCAGAGTGTGTTTCTTCTAAGGCAAGCTAGTGTTTGTTTCCCAGTCCTATATGGAGTTGAATCACATGCAGTTTCTTGTCCTACGAGCAAAAGTTGTTTTCTGGTAAGAAGAGTCACGATTGCGCTCCCATTGCCATACACAGTGCAAATAGCACTTGGGTCTGTTCCCAGCAAGTACAGTGTATTGGACTGAAGAGAAGCTACTGTTCTCGTCAGTTTCCTAAGTGGAGTTGAACTGGATGTGGCCCATTCTTCAGAAGCACAGTTCTTTTGTTCTGAGCTAGCTCACTGTTCTGGCCCTATAGGAAACACAGTAGATTAGAAGAGTGCTCTTTTCTCAAAAGCAGAGTGTGTTTCTTGTAAGGCAAGCTACTATTTGTTTCCCAGTCAGAAATGGAGTTGAATCACATGTAGTTTCTGGTCCTACGAGCAAGAGTTGTTTTCTGGTAAGAAGAGTCACTATTGTGCTCCATTTGCCATACACAGTACAAATTGCACTTGCATCTGTTCCCAGCAAGTACAGTGTATTGGACTGAAGAGAAGATACTGTTCTCGTCAGTTTCCTAAGTTGAGATGAACTAGATATGGCCCGTACGTCGGAAGCACAGTTCTTTTCTTCTGAGCAAGCTCACTGTTCTGGACCTATAGGAAACACAGTAGATTAGAAGAGTGCTCTTTTCTCAAAAGCAGAGTGTGTTTCTTGTAAGGCGAGCTACTATTTGTTTCCCAGTCAGAAATGGAGTTGAATCACATACAGTTTCGGGTCCTATGAGCAAGAGTTGTTTTCTGGTAAGAAGAGTCACTATTGTGCTCCCATTGCCATACACAGTGCAAATAGCACTCGCGTCTGTTCACAGCAAGTACAGTGTATGGACTGAGGAGAAGCTACTGTTCTAGTCAGTTTCTTAAGTGGAGTTGAACTAGACATGGCCCGTACATCGGAAGCAGAGTTCTTTTGTTCTGAGCAAGCTCACTCTTCTGGCCCTATAGGAAACACAGTAGATTAGAAGAGTGCTCTTTTCTCAAATGCAGAGTGTGTTTCTTGTAAGGCGAGCTAGGGTTTGTTTCCCAATCAGAAAAGGATTTGAATCACATGCAGTTTCTGGTCCTAGGAGCAAGAGTTGTTTTGTGGTAAAAAGAGTCACTTTTGTGCTCCATTTGCCATGCACAGTGCAAAGAGCACTCGCGTCTGTTCCCAGCAAGTACAGAGTATTGGACTGAAGAGAAGCTACTGTTCTTGTCAGTTTCCTAAGTGGAGTTGAACTAGATTGGCCCATACGTCGGAAGCACAGTTCTTTTGTTCTGAGCAAGCTCACTCTTCTGGCCCTACAGGAAACACAGTAGATTAGAAGAGTGCTCTTTTCTCAAAAGCAGAGTTTGTTTCTTGTAAGGCGAGCTAGTATTTGTTTCTCAGTCAGAAATGGAGTTCAATCACATGCAGTTTCTGGTCCTACGAGCAAGAGTTGTTTTCTGGTAAGAAGAGTCACTATTGTGCTCCCATTGCCATACACAGTGCAAATAGCACTCGCGTATGTTCCCAGCAAGTACAGTGTATTGGACTGAAGAGAAGCTACTGTTCTCGTCAGTTTCCTAAGTGGAGTTCAACTAGATATGGCCTGTATGTCGGAAGCACAGTTCTGTTGTTCTGAGCAAGCTCACTGTTCTGGCCCTATAGGAAACACAGTAGATTAGAAGAGTGCTCTTTTCTCAAAAGCAGAGTGTGTTTCTTGTAAGGCGAGTTAGTGTTTGTTTCCCAGTCATAAATGGAATTGAATCACATGCAGTTTCTTGTCCTATGAGCAAGAGTTGTTTTGTGGTTAAAGAGTCACTTCTGTGCTCCATTTGCAATACACAGTGCAAATAGCACTCGCGTATGTTCCCAGCAAGTACAGTGTATTGGACTGAAAGAAGATACTGTTCTTGTCAGTTTCCTAAGCAGAGTTGAACTAGATATGGCCCGTGTGTGGGAAGCACAGTGCTTTTGTTCTGAGCAAGCTCACTCTTCTGGCCCTATAGGAAACACAGGAGAGTAGAAGAGTACTCTTTTCTCAAAAGCAGAGTGTGTTTCTTGTAAGGCGAGCTAGGGTTTGTTTCCCAGTCCTATATGGAGTTGAATCACATGGAGTTTCTTGTCCTATGAGCAAGAGTTGTTTTCTGGTAAGAAGAGTCACTATTGTGCTCACATTGCCATACACAGTGCAATAGCACTTGCGTCTGTTCCCAGCAAGTACAGTGTATTGAACTGAAGGGAAGCTACTGTTCTCGTCAGTTTCCTAAGTGGAGTTGAACTAGATATGGCCTGTATGTCGGAAGCACAGTTCTGTTGTTCTGAGCAAGCTCACTGTTCTGGCCCTATAGGAAACACAGTAGATTAGAAGAGTGCTCTTTTATCAAAAGCAGAGTGTGTTTTTTGTAAGGCGAGCTACTATTTGTTTCACAGTCAGAAATAGAGTTGAATCACATGCAGTTTCTTGTCCTATGAGCAGGAGTTGTTTTCTGGTAAGAAGAGTCACTATTGTGCTCCCATTGCCATACACAGTGCAAATAGCACTGGCATCTGTTCCTAGCAAGTACAGTGTATTGGACTAAAGAGAAGCTACTGTTCTCATCAGTTTCCTAAGTTGAGTTGAATTAGATATGGCCCTTACGTCGGAAGCACAGTTCTTTTGTTCTGAGCAAGCTCACTGTTCTGGCCCTATAGGAAACACAGTAGACTAGAAGAGTGCTCTTTTCTCAAAAGCAGAGTGTGTTTCTTGTAAGGCGAGCTACTATTTGTTTCCCAGTCAGAAATGGAGTTGAATCACATGTAGTTTCTGGTCCTATGAGCAAGAGTTGTTTTGTGGTAAAAATAGTCACTTTTGTGCTCCATTCGCCATACAGAGTGCAAAGAGCACTCGCGTCTGTTCCCAGCAAGCACAGTGTATTGGACTGAAGAGAAGCTACTGTTCTTGTCAGTTTCCTAAGCAGAGTTGAACTAGATATGGCCCGTTTGTGGGAAGCACAGTGCTTTTGTTCTGAGCAAGCTCACTGTTCTGGCCCTATAGGAAACACAGGAGAGTAGAAGAGTGCTCTTTTCTCAAAAGCAGAGTGTGTTTCTTGTAAGGCAAGCTAGTGTTTGTTTCCCAGTCCTATATGGAGTTGAATCACATGCAGTTTCTTGTCCTACGAGCAAAAGTTGTTTTCTGGTAAGAAGAGTCACGATTGCGCTCCCATTGCCATACACAGTGCAAATAGCACTTGGGTCTGTTCCCAGCAAGTACAGTGTATTGGACTGAAGAGAAGCTACTGTTCTCGTCAGTTTCCTAAGTGGAGTTGAACTAGATATGGCCCGTACATCGGAAGCACAGTTCTTTTGTTCTGAGCAAGCTCACTCTTCTGGCCCTATAGTCAACACAGTAGATTAGAAGAGTGCTCTTTTCTCAAAAGCAGTGTGTTTCTTGTAAGGTGAGCTAGTATTTGTTTCCCAGTCAGAAATGGAGTTCAATCACATGCAGTTTCTGGTCCTATGAGCAAGAGTTGTTTTCTGGTAAGAAGAGTCACTATTGTGCTCCCATTGCCATACACAGTGCAAATAGCACTCGCGTATGTTCCCACAAGTACAGCTTATTGGACTGAAGAGAAGCTACTGTTCTCGTCAGTTTCCTAAGTGGAGTTCAACTAGATATGGCCTGTATGTCGGAAGCACAGTTCTGTTGTTCTGAGCAAGCTCACTGTTCTGGCCCTATAGGAAACACAGTAGATTAGAAGAGTGCTCTTTTATCAAAAGCAGAGTGTGTTTCTTGTAAGGCGAGTTAGTGTTTGTTTCCCAGTCGTAAATGGAATTGAATCATATGCAGTTTCTGGTCCTATGAGCAAGAGTTGTTTTGTGGTTAAAGAGTCACTTCTGTGCTCCATTTGCAATACACAGTGCAAATAGCACTCGCGTATGTTCCCAGCAAGTACAGTGTATTGGACTGAAGAGAAGCTACTGTTCTTGTCAGTTTCCTAAGCAGAGTTGAACTAGATATGGCCCGTGTGTGGGAAGCACAGTGCTTTTGTTCTGAGCAAGCTCACTCTTCTGGCCCTATAGGAAACACAGGAGAGTAGAAGAGTACTCTTTTCTCAAAAGCAGAGTGTGTTTCTTGTAAGGCGAGCTAGGGTTTGTTTCCCAGTCCTATATGGAGTTGAATCACATGGAGTTTCTTGTCCTACGAGCAAGAGTTGTTTTCTGGTAAGAAGAGTCACTATTGTGCTCCCATTGCCATACACAGTGCAAATAGCACTTGCGTCTGTTCCCAGCAAGTACAGTGTATTGGACTGAAGGGAAGCTACTGTTCTCGTCAGTTTCCTAAGTGGAGTTGAACTAGATATGGCCTGTATGTCGGAAGCACAGTTCTGTTGTTCTGAGCAAGCTCACTGTTCTGGCCCTATAGGAAACACAGTAGATTAGAAGAGTGCTCTTTTCTCAAAAGCAGAGTGTGTTTTTTGTAAGGCGAGCTACTATTTGTTTCACAGTCAGAAATGGAGTTGAATCACATGCAGTTTCTTGTCCTACGAGCAGGAGTTGTTTTCTGGTAAGAAGAGTCACTATTGTGCTCCCATTGCCATACACAGTGCAAATAGCACTGGCATCTGTTCCTAGCAAGTACAGTGTATGGGACTGAAGAGAAGCTACTGTTCTCGTCAGTTTCCTAAGGTGAGTTGAATTAGATATGGCCCTTACGTCGGAAGCACAGTTCTTTTGTTCTGAGCAAGCTCACTGTTCTGGCCCTATAGGAAACACAGTAGACTAGAAGAGTGCTCTTTTCTCAAAAGCAGAGTGTGTTTCTTGTAAGGCGAGCTACTATTTGTTTCCCAGTCAGAAATTGAGTTGAATCACATGTAGTTTCTGGTCCTATGAGCAAGAGTTGTTTTGTGGTAAAAATAGTCACTTTTGTGCTCCATTCGCCATACACAGTGCAAAGAGCACTGGCGTCTGTTCCCAGCAAGTACAGTGTATTGGACTGAAGAGAAGCTACTGTTCTTGTCAGTTTCCTAAGCAGAGTTGAACTAGATATGGCCCGTTTGTCGGAAGCACAGTGCTTTTGTTCTGAGCAAGCTCACTGTTCTGGCCCTATAGGAAACACAGGAGAGTAGAAGAGTGCTCTTTTCTCAAAAGCAGAGTGTGTTTCTTGTAAGGCAAGCTAGTGTTTGTTTCCCAGTCCTATATGGAGTTGAATCACATGCAGTTTCTTGTCCTACGAGCAAAAGTTGTTTTCTGGTAAGAAGAGTCACGATTGCGCTCCCATTGCCATACACAGTGCAAATAGCACTTGGGTCTGTTCCCAGCAAGTACAGTGTATTGGACTGAAGAGAAGCTACTGTTCTCGTCAGTTTCCTAAGTGGAGTTGAACTAGATATGGCCCGTACATCGGAAGCACAGTTCTTTTATTCTGAGCAAGCTCACTCTTCTGGCCCTATAGTCAACACAGTAGATTAGAAGAGTGCTCTTTTCTCAAAAGCAGTGTGCTTCTTGTAAGGCGAGCTAGTATTTGTTTCCCAGTCAGAAATGGAGTTGAATTGCATGGAGTTTCTGGTCCTACGAGCAGGAGTTGTTTTCTAGTAAGAAGAGTCACTATTGTGCTCCCATTGCCATACACAGTGCAAATAGCACTTGTATCTGTTCCCAGCAAGTACAGTGTATTGGACTGAAGAGAAGCTACTGTTCTCGTCAGTTTCCTAAGTTGAGATGAACTAGATATGGCCCATACGTCGGAAGCACAGTTCTTTTCTTCTGAGCAAGCTCACTGTTCTGTCCCTATAGGAAACACAGTAGATTAGAAGAGTGCTCTTTTCTCAAAAGCAGAGTGTGTTTCTTGTTTGGCGAGCTACTATTTGTTTCCCAGTCAGAAATGGAGTTGAATCACATACAGTTTCTGGTCCTATGAGCAAGAGTTGTTTCCTGGTAAGAAGAGTCACTATTGTGCTCCCATTGCCATACACAGTGCAAATAGCACTCGCTTCTGTTCACAGCAAGTACAGTGTATTGGACTGAAGAGAAGCTACTGTTCTAGTCAGTTTCTTAAGTGGAGTTGAACTAGACATGGCCCGTACATCGGAAGCACAGTTCTTTTGTTCTGAGCAAGCTCACTCTTCTGGCCCTATAGGAAACACAGTAGATTAGAAGAGTGCTCTTTTCTCAAAAGCAGAGTGTGTTTTTGTAAGGCGAGCTAGGGTTTGTTTCCCAATCAGAAAAGGATTTGAATCACATGCAGTTTCTGGTCCTAGGAGCAAGAGTTGTTTTCTGGTAAAAAGAGTCACTTTTGTGCTCCATTTGCCATGCACAGTGCAAAGAGCACTCGCGTCTGTTCCCAGCAAGTACAGAGTATTGGACTGAAGAGAAGCTACTGTTCTTGTCAGTTTCCTAAGTGGAGTTGAACTAGATTGGCCCGTATGTCGGAAGCACAGTTCTTTTGTTCTGAGCAAGCTCACTCTTCTGGCCCTACAGGAAACACTGTAGATTAGAAGAGTGCTCTTTTTTCAAAAGCAGAGTGTGTTTCTCGTAAGGCGAGCTAGTATTTGTTTCTCAGTCAGAAATGGAGTTCAATCACATGCAGTTTCTGGTCCTACGAGCAAGAGTTGTTTTCTGGTAAGAAGAGTCACTATTGTGCTCCCATTGCCATACACAGTGCAAATAGCACTTGCGTCTGTTCCCAGCAAGTACAGTGTATTGGACTGAAGGGAAGCTACTGTTCTCGTCAGTTTCCTAAGTGGAGTTGAACTAGATATGGCCTGTATGTCGGAAGCACAGTTCTGTTGTTCTGAGCAAGCTCACTGTTCTGGCCCTATAGGAAACACAGTAGATTAGAAGAGTGCTCTTTTATCAAAAGCAGAGTGTGTTTTTTGTAAGGCGAGCTACTATTTGTTTCACAGTCAGAAATGGAGTTGAATCACATGCAGTTTCTTGTCCTGCGAGCAGGAGTTGTTTTCTGGTAAGAAGAGTCACTATTGCGCTCCCATTGCCATACACAGTGCAAATAGCACTGGCATCTGTTCCTAGCAAGTACAGTGTATGGGACTGAAGAGAAGCTACTGTTCTTGTCAGTTTCCTAAGTTGAGTTGAATTAGATATGGCCCTTACGTCGGAAGCACAGTTCTTTTGTTCTGAGCAAGCTCACTGTTCTGGCCCTATAGGAAACACAGTAGACTAGAAGAGTGCTCTTTTCTCAAAAGCAGAGTGTGTTTCTTGTAAGGCGAGCTACTATTTGTTCCCAGTCAGAAATGGAGTTGAATCACATGTAGTTTCTGGTCCTATGAGCAAGAGTTGTTTTGTGGTAAAAATAGTCACTTTTGTGCTCCATTCGCCATACACAGTGCAAAGAGCACTCGCGTCTGTTCCCAGCAAGTACAGTGTATTGGACTGAAGAGAAGCTACTGTTCTTGTTAGTTTCCTAAGCAGAGTTGAACTAGATATGGCCCGTTTGTGGGAAGCACAGTGCTTTTGTTCTGAGCAAGCTCACTGTTCTGGCCCTATAGGAAACACAGGAGAGTAGAAGAGTGCTCTTTTCTCAAAAGCAGAGTGTGTTTCTTGTAAGGCAAGCTAGTGTTTGTTTCCCAGTCCTATATGGAGTTGAATCACATGCAGTTTCTTGTCCTACGAGCAAAAGTTGTTTTCTGGTAAGAAGAGTCACGATTGCGCTCCCATTGCCATACACAGTGCAAATAGCACTTGGGTCTGTTCCCAGCAAGTACAGTGTATTGGACTGAAGAGAAGCTACTGTTCTCGTCAGTTTCCTAAGTGGAGTTGAACTGGATGTGGCCCATACTTCGGAAGCACAGTTCTTTTGTTCTGAGCTAGCTCACTGTTCTGGCCCTATAGGAAACACAGTAGATTAGAAGAGTGCTCTTTTCTCAAAAGCAGAGTGTGTTTCTTGTAAGGCAAGCTACTATTTGTTTCCCAGTCAGAAATGGAGTTGAATCACATGTAGTTTCTGGTCCTACGAGCAAGAGTTGTTTTCTGGTAAGAAGAGTCACTATTGTGCTCCATTTGCCATACACAGTACAAATTGCACTTGCATCTGTTCCCAGCAAGTACAGTGTATTGGACTGAAGAGAAGATACTGTTCTCGTCAGTTTCCTAAGTGGAGTTGAACTAGATATGGCCCGTACGTCGGAAGCACAGTTCTTTTCTTCTGAGCAAGCTCACTGTTCTGTCCCTATAGGAAACACAGTAGATTAGAAGAGTGCTCTTTTCTCAAAAGCAGAGTGTGTTTCTTGTTTGGCGAGCTACTATTTGTTTCCCAGTCAGAAATGGAGTTGAATCACATACAGTTTCTGGTCCTATGAGCAAGAGTTGTTTCCTGGTAAGAAGAGTCACTATTGTGCTCCCATTGCCATACACAGTGCAAATAGCACTCGCTTCTGTTCACAGCAAGTACAGTGTATTGGACTGAAGAGAAGCTACTGTTATAGTCAGTTTCTTAAGTGGAGTTGAACTAGACATGGCCCGTACATCGGAAGCACAGTTCTTTTGTTCTGAGCAAGCTCACTCTTCTGGCCCTATAGGAAACACAGTAGATTAGAAGAGTGCTCTTTTCTCAAAAGCAGAGTGTGTTTTTGTAAGGCGAGCTAGGGTTTGTTTCCCAATCAGAAAAGGATTTGAATCACATGCAGTTTCTGGTCCTAGGAGCAAGAGTTGTTTTCTGGTAAAAAGAGTCACTTTTGTGCTCCATTTGCCATGCACAGTGCAAAGAGCACTCGCGTCTGTTCCCAGCAAGTACAGAGTATTGGACTGAAGAGAAGCTACTGTTCTTGTCAGTTTCCTAAGTGGAGTTGAACTAGATTGGCCCGTATGTCGGAAGCACAGTTCTTTTGTTCTGAGCAAGCTCACTCTTCTGGCCCTACAGGAAACACTGTAGATTAGAAGAGTGCTCTTTTTCAAAAGCAGAGTGTGTTTCTTGTAAGGCGAGCTAGTATTTGTTTCTCAGTCAGAAATGGAGTTCAATCACATGCAGTTTCTGGTCCTACGAGCAAGAGTTGTTTTCTGGTAAGAAGAGTCACTATTGTGCTCCCATTGCCATACACAGTGCAAATAGCACTTGCGTCTGTTCCCAGCAAGTACAGTGTATTGGACTGAAGGGAAGCTACTGTTCTCGTCAGTTTCCTAAGTGGAGTTGAACTAGATATGGCCTGTATGTCGGAAGCACAGTTCTGTTGTTCTGAGCAAGCTCACTGTTCTGGCCCTATAGGAAACACAGTAGATTAGAAGAGTGCTCTTTTATCAAAAGCAGAGTGTGTTTTTTGTAAGGCGAGCTACTATTTGTTTCACAGTCAGAAATGGAGTTGAATTACATGCAGTTTCTTGTCCTGCGAGCAGGAGTTGTTTTCTGGTAAGAAGAGTCACTATTGCGCTCCCATTGCCATACACAGTGCAAATAGCACTGGCATCTGTTCCTAGCAAGTACAGTGTATGGGACTGAAGAGAAGCTACTGTTCTTGTCAGTTTCCTAAGTTGAGTTGAATTAGATATGGCCCTTACGTCGGAAGCACAGTTCTTTTGTTCTGAGCAAGCTCACTGTTCTGGCCCTATAGGAAACACAGTAGACTAGAAGAGTGCTCTTTTCTCAAAAGCAGAGTGTGTTTCTTGTAAGGCGAGCTACTATTTGTTTCCCAGTCAGAAATGGAGTTGAATCACATGTAGTTTCTGGTCCTATGAGCAAGAGTTGTTTTGTGGTAAAAATAGTCACTTTTGTGCTCCATTCGCCATACACAGTGCAAAGAGCACTCGCGTCTGTTCCCAGCAAGTACAGTGTATTGGACTGAAGAGAAGCTACTGTTCTTGTTAGTTTCCTAAGCAGAGTTGAACTAGATATGGCCCGTTTGTGGGAAGCACAGTGCTTTTGTTCTGAGCAAGCTCACTGTTCTGGCCCTATAGGAAACACAGGAGAGTAGAAGAGTGCTCTTTTCTCAAAAGCAGAGTGTGTTTCTTCTAAGGCAAGCTAGTGTTTGTTTCCCAGTCCTATATGGAGTTGAATCACATGCAGTTTCTTGTCCTACGAGCAAAAGTTGTTTTCTGGTAAGAAGAGTCACGATTGCGCTCCCATTGCCATACACAGTGCAAATAGCACTTGGGTCTGTTCCCAGCAAGTACAGTGTATTGGACTGAAGAGAAGCTACTGTTCTCGTCAGTTTCCTAAGTGGAGTTGAACTGGATGTGGCCCATACTTCAGAAGCACAGTTCTTTTGTTCTGAGCTAGCTCACTGTTCTGGCCCTATAGGAAACACAGTAGATTAGAAGAGTGCTCTTTTCTCAAAAGCAGAGTGTGTTTCTTGTAAGGCAAGCTACTATTTGTTTCCCAGTCAGAAATGGAGTTGAATCACATGTAGTTTCTGGTCCTACGAGCAAGAGTTGTTTTCTGGTAAGAAGAGTCACTATTGTGCTCCATTTGCCATACACAGTACAAATTGCACTTGCATCTGTTCCCAGCAAGTACAGTGTATTGGACTGAAGAGAAGATACTGTTCTCGTCAGTTTCCTAAGTTGAGATGAACTAGATATGGCCCGTACGTCGGAAGCACAGTTCTTTTCTTCTGAGCAAGCTCACTGTTCTGGACCTATAGGAAACACAGTAGATTAGAAGAGTGCTCTTTTCTCAAAAGCAGAGTGTGTTTCTTGTAAGGCGAGCTACTATTTGTTTCCCAGTCAGAAATGGAGTTGAATCACATACAGTTTCGGGTCCTATGAGCAAGAGTTGTTTTCTGGTAAGAAGAGTCACTATTGTGCTCCCATTGCCATACACAGTGCAAATAGCACTCGCGTCTGTTCACAGCAAGTACAGTGTATGGACTGAGGAGAAGCTACTGTTCTAGTCAGTTTCTTAAGTGGAGTTGAACTAGACATGGCCCGTACATCGGAAGCAGAGTTCTTTTGTTCTGAGCAAGCTCACTCTTCTGGCCCTATAGGAAACACAGTAGATTAGAAGAGTGCTCTTTTCTCAAATGCAGAGTGTGTTTCTTGTAAGGCGAGCTAGGGTTTGTTTCCCAATCAGAAAAGGATTTGAATCACATGCAGTTTCTGGTCCTAGGAGCAAGAGTTGTTTTGTGGTAAAAAGAGTCACTTTTGTGCTCCATTTGCCATGCACAGTGCAAAGAGCACTCGCGTCTGTTCCCAGCAAGTACAGAGTATTGGACTGAAGAGAAGCTACTGTTCTTGTCAGTTTCCTAAGTGGAGTTGAACTAGATTGGCCCATACGTCGGAAGCACAGTTCTTTTGTTCTGAGCAAGCTCACTCTTCTGGCCCTACAGGAAACACAGTAGATTAGAAGAGTGCTCTTTTCTCAAAAGCAGAGTTTGTTTCTTGTAAGGCGAGCTAGTATTTGTTTCTCAGTCAGAAATGGAGTTCAATCACATGCAGTTTCTGGTCCTACGAGCAAGAGTTGTTTTCTGGTAAGAAGAGTCACTATTGTGCTCCCATTGCCATACACAGTGCAAATAGCACTCGCGTATGTTCCCAGCAAGTACAGTGTATTGGACTGAAGAGAAGCTACTGTTCTCGTCAGTTTCCTAAGTGGAGTTCAACTAGATATGGCCTGTATGTCGGAAGCACAGTTCTGTTGTTCTGAGCAAGCTCACTGTTCTGGCCCTATAGGAAACACAGTAGATTAGAAGAGTGCTCTTTTCTCAAAAGCAGAGTGTGTTTCTTGTAAGGCGAGTTAGTGTTTGTTTCCCAGTCATAAATGGAATTGAATCACATGCAGTTTCTTGTCCTATGAGCAAGAGTTGTTTTGTGGTTAAAGAGTCACTTCTGTGCTCCATTTGCAATACACAGTGCAAATAGCACTCGCGTATGTTCCCAGCAAGTACAGTGTATTGGACTGAAAGAAGATACTGTTCTTGTCAGTTTCCTAAGCAGAGTTGAACTAGATATGGCCCGTGTGTGGGAAGCACAGTGCTTTTGTTCTGAGCAAGCTCACTCTTCTGGCCCTATAGGAAACACAGGAGAGTAGAAGAGTACTCTTTTCTCAAAAGCAGAGTGTGTTTCTTGTAAGGCGAGCTAGGGTTTGTTTCCCAGTCCTATATGGAGTTGAATCACATGGAGTTTCTTGTCCTATGAGCAAGAGTTGTTTTCTGGTAAGAAGAGTCACTATTGTGCTCACATTGCCATACACAGTGCAATAGCACTTGCGTCTGTTCCCAGCAAGTACAGTGTATTGAACTGAAGGGAAGCTACTGTTCTCGTCAGTTTCCTAAGTGGAGTTGAACTAGATATGGCCTGTATGTCGGAAGCACAGTTCTGTTGTTCTGAGCAAGCTCACTGTTCTGGCCCTATAGGAAACACAGTAGATTAGAAGAGTGCTCTTTTATCAAAAGCAGAGTGTGTTTTTTGTAAGGCGAGCTACTATTTGTTTCACAGTCAGAAATAGAGTTGAATCACATGCAGTTTCTTGTCCTATGAGCAGGAGTTGTTTTCTGGTAAGAAGAGTCACTATTGTGCTCCCATTGCCATACACAGTGCAAATAGCACTGGCATCTGTTCCTAGCAAGTACAGTGTATTGGACTAAAGAGAAGCTACTGTTCTCATCAGTTTCCTAAGTTGAGTTGAATTAGATATGGCCCTTACGTCGGAAGCACAGTTCTTTTGTTCTGAGCAAGCTCACTGTTCTGGCCCTATAGGAAACACAGTAGACTAGAAGAGTGCTCTTTTCTCAAAAGCAGAGTGTGTTTCTTGTAAGGCGAGCTACTATTTGTTTCCCAGTCAGAAATGGAGTTGAATCACATGTAGTTTCTGGTCCTATGAGCAAGAGTTGTTTTGTGGTAAAAATAGTCACTTTTGTGCTCCATTCGCCATACAGAGTGCAAAGAGCACTCGCGTCTGTTCCCAGCAAGCACAGTGTATTGGACTGAAGAGAAGCTACTGTTCTTGTCAGTTTCCTAAGCAGAGTTGAACTAGATATGGCCCGTTTGTGGGAAGCACAGTGCTTTTGTTCTGAGCAAGCTCACTGTTCTGGCCCTATAGGAAACACAGGAGAGTAGAAGAGTGCTCTTTTCTCAAAAGCAGAGTGTGTTTCTTGTAAGGCAAGCTAGTGTTTGTTTCCCAGTCCTATATGGAGTTGAATCACATGCAGTTTCTTGTCCTACGAGCAAAAGTTGTTTTCTGGTAAGAAGAGTCACGATTGCGCTCCCATTGCCATACACAGTGCAAATAGCACTTGGGTCTGTTCCCAGCAAGTACAGTGTATTGGACTGAAGAGAAGCTACTGTTCTCGTCAGTTTCCTAAGTGGAGTTGAACTAGATATGGCCCGTACATCGGAAGCACAGTTCTTTTGTTCTGAGCAAGCTCACTCTTCTGGCCCTATAGTCAACACAGTAGATTAGAAGAGTGCTCTTTTCTCAAAAGCAGTGTGTTTCTTGTAAGGTGAGCTAGTATTTGTTTCCCAGTCAGAAATGGAGTTCAATCACATGCAGTTTCTGGTCCTATGAGCAAGAGTTGTTTTCTGGTAAGAAGAGTCACTATTGTGCTCCCATTGCCATACACAGTGCAAATAGCACTCGCGTATGTTCCCACAAGTACAGCTTATTGGACTGAAGAGAAGCTACTGTTCTCGTCAGTTTCCTAAGTGGAGTTCAACTAGATATGGCCTGTATGTCGGAAGCACAGTTCTGTTGTTCTGAGCAAGCTCACTGTTCTGGCCCTATAGGAAACACAGTAGATTAGAAGAGTGCTCTTTTATCAAAAGCAGAGTGTGTTTCTTGTAAGGCGAGTTAGTGTTTGTTTCCCAGTCGTAAATGGAATTGAATCATATGCAGTTTCTGGTCCTATGAGCAAGAGTTGTTTTGTGGTTAAAGAGTCACTTCTGTGCTCCATTTGCAATACACAGTGCAAATAGCACTCGCGTATGTTCCCAGCAAGTACAGTGTATTGGACTGAAGAGAAGCTACTGTTCTTGTCAGTTTCCTAAGCAGAGTTGAACTAGATATGGCCCGTGTGTGGGAAGCACAGTGCTTTTGTTCTGAGCAAGCTCACTCTTCTGGCCCTATAGGAAACACAGGAGAGTAGAAGAGTACTCTTTTCTCAAAAGCAGAGTGTGTTTCTTGTAAGGCGAGCTAGGGTTTGTTTCCCAGTCCTATATGGAGTTGAATCACATGGAGTTTCTTGTCCTACGAGCAAGAGTTGTTTTCTGGTAAGAAGAGTCACTATTGTGCTCCCATTGCCATACACAGTGCAAATAGCACTTGCGTCTGTTCCCAGCAAGTACAGTGTATTGGACTGAAGGGAAGCTACTGTTCTCGTCAGTTTCCTAAGTGGAGTTGAACTAGATATGGCCTGTATGTCGGAAGCACAGTTCTGTTGTTCTGAGCAAGCTCACTGTTCTGGCCCTATAGGAAACACAGTAGATTAGAAGAGTGCTCTTTTCTCAAAAGCAGAGTGTGTTTTTTGTAAGGCGAGCTACTATTTGTTTCACAGTCAGAAATGGAGTTGAATCACATGCAGTTTCTTGTCCTACGAGCAGGAGTTGTTTTCTGGTAAGAAGAGTCACTATTGTGCTCCCATTGCCATACACAGTGCAAATAGCACTGGCATCTGTTCCTAGCAAGTACAGTGTATGGGACTGAAGAGAAGCTACTGTTCTCGTCAGTTTCCTAAGGTGAGTTGAATTAGATATGGCCCTTACGTCGGAAGCACAGTTCTTTTGTTCTGAGCAAGCTCACTGTTCTGGCCCTATAGGAAACACAGTAGACTAGAAGAGTGCTCTTTTCTCAAAAGCAGAGTGTGTTTCTTGTAAGGCGAGCTACTATTTGTTTCCCAGTCAGAAATTGAGTTGAATCACATGTAGTTTCTGGTCCTATGAGCAAGAGTTGTTTTGTGGTAAAAATAGTCACTTTTGTGCTCCATTCGCCATACACAGTGCAAAGAGCACTGGCGTCTGTTCCCAGCAAGTACAGTGTATTGGACTGAAGAGAAGCTACTGTTCTTGTCAGTTTCCTAAGCAGAGTTGAACTAGATATGGCCCGTTTGTCGGAAGCACAGTGCTTTTGTTCTGAGCAAGCTCACTGTTCTGGCCCTATAGGAAACACAGGAGAGTAGAAGAGTGCTCTTTTCTCAAAAGCAGAGTGTGTTTCTTGTAAGGCAAGCTAGTGTTTGTTTCCCAGTCCTATATGGAGTTGAATCACATGCAGTTTCTTGTCCTACGAGCAAAAGTTGTTTTCTGGTAAGAAGAGTCACGATTGCGCTCCCATTGCCATACACAGTGCAAATAGCACTTGGGTCTGTTCCCAGCAAGTACAGTGTATTGGACTGAAGAGAAGCTACTGTTCTCGTCAGTTTCCTAAGTGGAGTTGAACTAGATATGGCCCGTACATCGGAAGCACAGTTCTTTTATTCTGAGCAAGCTCACTCTTCTGGCCCTATAGTCAACACAGTAGATTAGAAGAGTGCTCTTTTCTCAAAAGCAGTGTGCTTCTTGTAAGGCGAGCTAGTATTTGTTTCCCAGTCAGAAATGGAGTTGAATTGCATGGAGTTTCTGGTCCTACGAGCAGGAGTTGTTTTCTAGTAAGAAGAGTCACTATTGTGCTCCCATTGCCATACACAGTGCAAATAGCACTTGTATCTGTTCCCAGCAAGTACAGTGTATTGGACTGAAGAGAAGCTACTGTTCTCGTCAGTTTCCTAAGTTGAGATGAACTAGATATGGCCCATACGTCGGAAGCACAGTTCTTTTCTTCTGAGCAAGCTCACTGTTCTGTCCCTATAGGAAACACAGTAGATTAGAAGAGTGCTCTTTTCTCAAAAGCAGAGTGTGTTTCTTGTTTGGCGAGCTACTATTTGTTTCCCAGTCAGAAATGGAGTTGAATCACATACAGTTTCTGGTCCTATGAGCAAGAGTTGTTTCCTGGTAAGAAGAGTCACTATTGTGCTCCCATTGCCATACACAGTGCAAATAGCACTCGCTTCTGTTCACAGCAAGTACAGTGTATTGGACTGAAGAGAAGCTACTGTTCTAGTCAGTTTCTTAAGTGGAGTTGAACTAGACATGGCCCGTACATCGGAAGCACAGTTCTTTTGTTCTGAGCAAGCTCACTCTTCTGGCCCTATAGGAAACACAGTAGATTAGAAGAGTGCTCTTTTCTCAAAAGCAGAGTGTGTTTTTGTAAGGCGAGCTAGGGTTTGTTTCCCAATCAGAAAAGGATTTGAATCACATGCAGTTTCTGGTCCTAGGAGCAAGAGTTGTTTTCTGGTAAAAAGAGTCACTTTTGTGCTCCATTTGCCATGCACAGTGCAAAGAGCACTCGCGTCTGTTCCCAGCAAGTACAGAGTATTGGACTGAAGAGAAGCTACTGTTCTTGTCAGTTTCCTAAGTGGAGTTGAACTAGATTGGCCCGTATGTCGGAAGCACAGTTCTTTTGTTCTGAGCAAGCTCACTCTTCTGGCCCTACAGGAAACACTGTAGATTAGAAGAGTGCTCTTTTTTCAAAAGCAGAGTGTGTTTCTCGTAAGGCGAGCTAGTATTTGTTTCTCAGTCAGAAATGGAGTTCAATCACATGCAGTTTCTGGTCCTACGAGCAAGAGTTGTTTTCTGGTAAGAAGAGTCACTATTGTGCTCCCATTGCCATACACAGTGCAAATAGCACTTGCGTCTGTTCCCAGCAAGTACAGTGTATTGGACTGAAGGGAAGCTACTGTTCTCGTCAGTTTCCTAAGTGGAGTTGAACTAGATATGGCCTGTATGTCGGAAGCACAGTTCTGTTGTTCTGAGCAAGCTCACTGTTCTGGCCCTATAGGAAACACAGTAGATTAGAAGAGTGCTCTTTTATCAAAAGCAGAGTGTGTTTTTTGTAAGGCGAGCTACTATTTGTTTCACAGTCAGAAATGGAGTTGAATCACATGCAGTTTCTTGTCCTGCGAGCAGGAGTTGTTTTCTGGTAAGAAGAGTCACTATTGCGCTCCCATTGCCATACACAGTGCAAATAGCACTGGCATCTGTTCCTAGCAAGTACAGTGTATGGGACTGAAGAGAAGCTACTGTTCTTGTCAGTTTCCTAAGTTGAGTTGAATTAGATATGGCCCTTACGTCGGAAGCACAGTTCTTTTGTTCTGAGCAAGCTCACTGTTCTGGCCCTATAGGAAACACAGTAGACTAGAAGAGTGCTCTTTTCTCAAAAGCAGAGTGTGTTTCTTGTAAGGCGAGCTACTATTTGTTCCCAGTCAGAAATGGAGTTGAATCACATGTAGTTTCTGGTCCTATGAGCAAGAGTTGTTTTGTGGTAAAAATAGTCACTTTTGTGCTCCATTCGCCATACACAGTGCAAAGAGCACTCGCGTCTGTTCCCAGCAAGTACAGTGTATTGGACTGAAGAGAAGCTACTGTTCTTGTTAGTTTCCTAAGCAGAGTTGAACTAGATATGGCCCGTTTGTGGGAAGCACAGTGCTTTTGTTCTGAGCAAGCTCACTGTTCTGGCCCTATAGGAAACACAGGAGAGTAGAAGAGTGCTCTTTTCTCAAAAGCAGAGTGTGTTTCTTGTAAGGCAAGCTAGTGTTTGTTTCCCAGTCCTATATGGAGTTGAATCACATGCAGTTTCTTGTCCTACGAGCAAAAGTTGTTTTCTGGTAAGAAGAGTCACGATTGCGCTCCCATTGCCATACACAGTGCAAATAGCACTTGGGTCTGTTCCCAGCAAGTACAGTGTATTGGACTGAAGAGAAGCTACTGTTCTCGTCAGTTTCCTAAGTGGAGTTGAACTGGATGTGGCCCATACTTCGGAAGCACAGTTCTTTTGTTCTGAGCTAGCTCACTGTTCTGGCCCTATAGGAAACACAGTAGATTAGAAGAGTGCTCTTTTCTCAAAAGCAGAGTGTGTTTCTTGTAAGGCAAGCTACTATTTGTTTCCCAGTCAGAAATGGAGTTGAATCACATGTAGTTTCTGGTCCTACGAGCAAGAGTTGTTTTCTGGTAAGAAGAGTCACTATTGTGCTCCATTTGCCATACACAGTACAAATTGCACTTGCATCTGTTCCCAGCAAGTACAGTGTATTGGACTGAAGAGAAGATACTGTTCTCGTCAGTTTCCTAAGTGGAGTTGAACTAGATATGGCCCGTACGTCGGAAGCACAGTTCTTTTCTTCTGAGCAAGCTCACTGTTCTGTCCCTATAGGAAACACAGTAGATTAGAAGAGTGCTCTTTTCTCAAAAGCAGAGTGTGTTTCTTGTTTGGCGAGCTACTATTTGTTTCCCAGTCAGAAATGGAGTTGAATCACATACAGTTTCTGGTCCTATGAGCAAGAGTTGTTTCCTGGTAAGAAGAGTCACTATTGTGCTCCCATTGCCATACACAGTGCAAATAGCACTCGCTTCTGTTCACAGCAAGTACAGTGTATTGGACTGAAGAGAAGCTACTGTTATAGTCAGTTTCTTAAGTGGAGTTGAACTAGACATGGCCCGTACATCGGAAGCACAGTTCTTTTGTTCTGAGCAAGCTCACTCTTCTGGCCCTATAGGAAACACAGTAGATTAGAAGAGTGCTCTTTTCTCAAAAGCAGAGTGTGTTTTTGTAAGGCGAGCTAGGGTTTGTTTCCCAATCAGAAAAGGATTTGAATCACATGCAGTTTCTGGTCCTAGGAGCAAGAGTTGTTTTCTGGTAAAAAGAGTCACTTTTGTGCTCCATTTGCCATGCACAGTGCAAAGAGCACTCGCGTCTGTTCCCAGCAAGTACAGAGTATTGGACTGAAGAGAAGCTACTGTTCTTGTCAGTTTCCTAAGTGGAGTTGAACTAGATTGGCCCGTATGTCGGAAGCACAGTTCTTTTGTTCTGAGCAAGCTCACTCTTCTGGCCCTACAGGAAACACTGTAGATTAGAAGAGTGCTCTTTTTTCAAAAGCAGAGTGTGTTTCTTGTAAGGCGAGCTAGTATTTGTTTCTCAGTCAGAAATGGAGTTCAATCACATGCAGTTTCTGGTCCTACGAGCAAGAGTTGTTTTCTGGTAAGAAGAGTCACTATTGTGCTCCCATTGCCATACACAGTGCAAATAGCACTTGCGTCTGTTCCCAGCAAGTACAGTGTATTGGACTGAAGGGAAGCTACTGTTCTCGTCAGTTTCCTAAGTGGAGTTGAACTAGATATGGCCTGTATGTCGGAAGCACAGTTCTGTTGTTCTGAGCAAGCTCACTGTTCTGGCCCTATAGGAAACACAGTAGATTAGAAGAGTGCTCTTTTATCAAAAGCAGAGTGTGTTTTTTGTAAGGCGAGCTACTATTTGTTTCACAGTCAGAAATGGAGTTGAATTACATGCAGTTTCTTGTCCTGCGAGCAGGAGTTGTTTTCTGGTAAGAATAGTCACTATTGCGCTCCCATTGCCATACACAGTGCAAATAGCACTGGCATCTGTTCCTAGCAAGTACAGTGTATGGGACTGAAGAGAAGCTACTGTTCTTGTCAGTTTCCTAAGTTGAGTTGAATTAGATATGGCCCTTACGTCGGAAGCACAGTTCTTTTGTTCTGAGCAAGCTCACTGTTCTGGCCCTATAGGAAACACAGTAGACTAGAAGAGTGCTCTTTTCTCAAAAGCAGAGTGTGTTTCTTGTAAGGCGAGCTACTATTTGTTTCCCAGTCAGAAATGGAGTTGAATCACATGTAGTTTCTGGTCCTATGAGCAAGAGTTGTTTTGTGGTAAAAATAGTCACTTTTGTGCTCCATTCGCCATACACAGTGCAAAGAGCACTCGCGTCTGTTCCCAGCAAGTACAGTGTATTGGACTGAAGAGAAGCTACTGTTCTTGTTAGTTTCCTAAGCAGAGTTGAACTAGATATGGCCCGTTTGTGGGAAGCACAGTGCTTTTGTTCTGAGCAAGCTCACTGTTCTGGCCCTATAGGAAACACAGGAGAGTAGAAGAGTGCTCTTTTCTCAAAAGCAGAGTGTGTTTCTTCTAAGGCAAGCTAGTGTTTGTTTCCCAGTCCTATATGGAGTTGAATCACATGCAGTTTCTTGTCCTACGAGCAAAAGTTGTTTTCTGGTAAGAAGAGTCACGATTGCGCTCCCATTGCCATACACAGTGCAAATAGCACTTGGGTCTGTTCCCAGCAAGTACAGTGTATTGGACTGAAGAGAAGCTACTGTTCTCGTCAGTTTCCTAAGTGGAGTTGAACTGGATGTGGCCCATACTTCAGAAGCACAGTTCTTTTGTTCTGAGCTAGCTCACTGTTCTGGCCCTATAGGAAACACAGTAGATTAGAAGAGTGCTCTTTTCTCAAAAGCAGAGTGTGTTTCTTGTAAGGCAAGCTACTATTTGTTTCCCAGTCAGAAATGGAGTTGAATCACATGTAGTTTCTGGTCCTACGAGCAAGAGTTGTTTTCTGGTAAGAAGAGTCACTATTGTGCTCCATTTGCCATACACAGTACAAATTGCACTTGCATCTGATCCCAGCAAGTACAGTGTATTGGACTGAAGAGAAGATACTGTTCTCGTCAGTTTCCTAAGTTGAGATGAACTAGATATGGCCCGTACGTCGGAAGCACAGTTCTTTTCTTCTGAGCAAGCTCACTGTTCTGGACCTATAGGAAACACAGTAGATTAGAAGAGTGCTCTTTTCTCAAAAGCAGAGTGTGTTTCTTGTAAGGCGAGCTACTATTTGTTTCCCAGTCAGAAATGGAGTTGAATCACATACAGTTTCTGGTCCTATGAGCAAGAGTTGTTTTCTGGTAAGAAGAGTCACTATTGTGCTCCCATTGCCATACACAGTGCAAATAGCACTCGCGTCTGTTCACAGCAAGTACAGTGTATGGACTGAGGAGAAGCTACTGTTCTAGTCAGTTTCTTAAGTGGAGTTGAACTAGACATGGCCCGTACATCGGAAGCAGAGTTCTTTTGTTCTGAGCAAGCTCACTCTTCTGGCCCTATAGGAAACACAGTAGATTAGAAGAGTGCTCTTTTCTCAAATGCAGAGTGTGTTTCTTGTAAGGCGAGCTAGGGTTTGTTTCCCAATCAGAAAAGGATTTGAATCACATGCAGTTTCTGGTCCTAGGAGCAAGAGTTGTTTTGTGGTAAAAAGAGTCACTTTTGTGCTCCATTTGCCATGCACAGTGCAAAGAGCACTCGCGTCTGTTCCCAGCAAGTACAGAGTATTGGACTGAAGAGAAGCTACTGTTCTTGTCAGTTTCCTAAGTGGAGTTGAACTAGATTGGCCCATACGTCGGAAGCACAGTTCTTTTGTTCTGAGCAAGCTCACTCTTCTGGCCCTACAGGAAACACAGTAGATTAGAAGAGTGCTCTTTTCTCAAAAGCAGAGTGTGTTTCTTGTAAGGCGAGCTAGTATTTGTTTCTCAGTCAGAAATGGAGTTCAATCACATGCAGTTTCTGGTCCTACGAGCAAGAGTTGTTTTCTGGTAAGAAGAGTCACTATTGTGCTCCCATTGCCATACACAGTGCAAATAGCACTCGCATATGTTCCCAGCAAGTACAGTGTATTGGACTGAAGAGAAGCTACTGTTCTCGTCAGTTTCCTAAGTGGAGTTCAACTAGATATGGCCTGTATGTCGGAAGCACAGTTCTGTTGTTCTGAGCAAGCTCACTGTTCTGGCCCTATAGGAAACACAGTAGATTAGAAGAGTGCTCTTTTCTCAAAAGCAGAGTGTGTTTCTTGTAAGGCGAGTTAGTGTTTGTTTCCCAGTCATAAATGGAATTGAATCACATGCAGTTTCTTGTCCTATGAGCAAGAGTTGTTTTGTGGTTAAAGAGTCACTTCTGTGCTCCATTTGCAATACACAGTGCAAATAGCACTCGCGTATGTTCCCAGCAAGTACAGTGTATTGGACTGAAAGAAGATACTGTTCTTGTCAGTTTCCTAAGCAGAGTTGAACTAGATATGGCCCCTGTGTGGGAAGCACAGTGCTTTTGTTCTGAGCAAGCTCACTCTTCTGGCCCTATAGGAAACACAGGAGAGTAGAAGAGTACTCTTTTCTCAAAAGCAGAGTGTGTTTCTTGTAAGGCGAGCTAGGGTTTGTTTCCCAGTCCTATATGGAGTTGAATCACATGGAGTTTCTTGTCCTACGAGCAAGAGTTGTTTTCTGGTAAGAAGAGTCACTATTGTGCTCACATTGCCATACACAGTGCAATAGCACTTGCGTCTGTTCCCAGCAAGTACAGTGTATTGAACTGAAGGGAAGCTACTGTTCTCGTCAGTTTCCTAAGTGGAGTTGAACTAGATATGGCCTGTATGTCGGAAGCACAGTTCTGTTGTTCTGAGCAAGCTCACTGTTCTGGCCCTATAGGAAACACAGTAGATTAGAAGAGTGCTCTTTTATCAAAAGCAGAGTGTGTTTTTTGTAAGGCGAGCTACTATTTGTTTCACAGTCAGAAATAGAGTTGAATCACATGCAGTTTCTTGTCCTATGAGCAGGAGTTGTTTTCTGGTAAGAAGAGTCACTATTGTGCTCCCATTGCCATACACAGTGCAAATAGCACTGGCATCTGTTCCTAGCAAGTACAGTGTATTGGACTAAAGAGAAGCTACTGTTCTCATCAGTTTCCTAAGTTGAGTTGAATTAGATATGGCCCTCACGTCGGAAGCACAGTTCTTTTGTTCTGAGCAAGCTCACTGTTCTGGCCCTATAGGAAACACAGTAGACTAGAAGAGTGCTCTTTTCTCAAAAGCAGAGTGTGTTTCTTGTAAGGCGAGCTACTATTTGTTTCCCAGTCAGAAATGGAGTTGAATCACATGTAGTTTCTGGTCCTATGAGCAAGAGTTGTTTTGTGGTAAAAATAGTCACTTTTGTGCTCCATTCGCCATACAGAGTGCAAAGAGCACTCGCGTCTGTTCCCAGCAAGCACAGTGTATTGGACTGAAGAGAAGCTACTGTTCTTGTCAGTTTCCTAAGCAGAGTTGAACTAGATATGGCCCGTTTGTGGGAAGCACAGTGCTTTTGTTCTGAGCAAGCTCACTGTTCTGGCCCTATAGGAAACACAGGAGAGTAGAAGAGTGCTCTTTTCTCAAAAGCAGAGTGTGTTTCTTGTAAGGCAAGCTAGTGTTTGTTTCCCAGTCCTATATGGAGTTGAATCACATGCAGTTTCTTGTCCTACGAGCAAAAGTTGTTTTCTGGTAAGAAGAGTCACGATTGCGCTCCCATTGCCATACACAGTGCAAATAGCACTTGGGTCTGTTCCCAGCAAGTACAGTGTATTGGACTGAAGAGAAGCTACTGTTCTCGTCAGTTTCCTAAGTGGAGTTGAACTAGATATGGCCCGTACATCGGAAGCACAGTTCTTTTGTTCTGAGCAAGCTCACTCTTCTGGCCCTATAGTCAACACAGTAGATTAGAAGAGTGCTCTTTTCTCAAAAGCAGTGTGTTTCTTGTAAGGTGAGCTAGTATTTGTTTCCCAGTCAGAAATGGAGTTCAATCACATGCAGTTTCTGGTCCTATGAGCAAGAGTTGTTTTCTGGTAAGAAGAGTCACTATTGTGCTCCCATTGCCATACACAGTGCAAATAGCACTCGCGTATGTTCCCAGCAAGTACAGCTTATTGGACTGAAGAGAAGCTACTGTTCTCGTCAGTTTCCTAAGTGGAGTTCAACTAGATATGGCCTGTATGTCGGAAGCACAGTTCTGTTGTTCTGAGCAAGCTCACTGTTCTGGCCCTATAGGAAACACAGTAGATTAGAAGAGTGCTCTTTTATCAAAAGCAGAGTGTGTTTCTTGTAAGGCGAGTTAGTGTTTGTTTCCCAGTCGTAAATGGAATTGAATCATATGCAGTTTCTGGTCCTATGAGCAAGAGTTGTTTTGTGGTTAAAGAGTCACTTCTGTGCTCCATTTGCAATACACAGTGCAAATAGCACTCGCGTATGTTCCCAGCAAGTACAGTGTATTGGACTGAAGAGAAGCTACTGTTCTTGTCAGTTTCCTAAGCAGAGTTGAACTAGATATGGCCCGTGTGTGGGAAGCACAGTGCTTTTGTTCTGAGCAAGCTCACTCTTCTGGCCCTATAGGAAACACAGGAGAGTAGAAGAGTACTCTTTTCTCAAAAGCAGAGTGTGTTTCTTGTAAGGCGAGCTAGGGTTTGTTTCCCAGTCCTATATGGAGTTGAATCACATGGAGTTTCTTGTCCTACGAGCAAGAGTTGTTTTCTGGTAAGAAGAGTCACTATTGTGCTCCCATTGCCATACACAGTGCAAATAGCACTTGCGTCTGTTCCCAGCAAGTACAGTGTATTGGACTGAAGGGAAGCTACTGTTCTCGTCAGTTTCCTAAGTGGAGTTGAACTAGATATGGCCTGTATGTCGGAAGCACAGTTCTGTTGTTCTGAGCAAGCTCACTGTTCTGGCCCTATAGGAAACACAGTAGATTAGAAGAGTGCTCTTTTCTCAAAAGCAGAGTGTGTTTTTTGTAAGGCGAGCTACTATTTGTTTCACAGTCAGAAATGGAGTTGAATCACATGCAGTTTCTTGTCCTACGAGCAGGAGTTGTTTTCTGGTAAGAAGAGTCACTATTGTGCTCCCATTGCCATACACAGTGCAAATAGCACTGGCATCTGTTCCTAGCAAGTACAGTGTATGGGACTGAAGAGAAGCTACTGTTCTTGTCAGTTTCCTAAGGTGAGTTGAATTAGATATGGCCCTTACGTCGGAAGCACAGTTCTTTTGTTCTGAGCAAGCTCACTGTTCTGGCCCTATAGGAAACACAGTAGACTAGAAGAGTGCTCTTTTCTCAAAAGCAGAGTGTGTTTCTTGTAAGGCGAGCTACTATTTGTTTCCCAGTCAGAAATTGAGTTGAATCACATGTAGTTTCTGTTCCTACGAGCAAGAGTTGTTTTGTGGTAAAAATAGTCACTTTTGTGCTCCATTCGCCATACACAGTGCAAAGAGCACTGGCGTCTGTTCCCAGCAAGTACAGTGTATTGGACTGAAGAGAAGCTACTGTTCTTGTCAGTTTCCTAAGCAGAGTTGAACTAGATATGGCCCGTTTGTCGGAAGCACAGTGCTTTTGTTCTGAGCAAGCTCACTGTTCTGGCCCTATAGGAAACACAGGAGAGTAGAAGAGTGCTCTTTTCTCAAAAGCAGAGTGTGTTTCTTGTAAGGCAAGCTAGTGTTTGTTTCCCAGTCCTATATGGAGTTGAATCACATGCAGTTTCTTGTCCTACGAGCAAAAGTTGTTTTCTGGTAAGAAGAGTCACGATTGCGCTCCCATTGCCGTACACAGTGCAAATAGCACTTGGGTCTGTTCCCAGCAAGTACAGTGTATTGGACTGAAGAGAAGCTACTGTTCTCGTCAGTTTCCTAAGTGGAGTTGAACTAGATATGGCCCGTACATCGGAAGCACAGTTCTTTTATTCTGAGCAAGCTCACTCTTCTGGCCCTATAGTCAACACAGTAGATTAGAAGAGTGCTCTTTTCTCAAAAGCAGTGTGCTTCTTGTAAGGCGAGCTAGTATTTGTTTCCCAGTCAGAAATGGAGTTGAATTGCATGGAGTTTCTGGTCCTACGAGCAGGAGTTGTTTTCTAGTAAGAAGAGTCACTATTGTGCTCCCATTGCCATACACAGTGCAAATAGCACTTGTATCTGTTCCCAGCAAGTACAGTGTATTGGACTGAAGAGAAGCTACTGTTCTCGTCAGTTTCCTAAGTTGAGATGAACTAGATATGGCCCATACGTCGGAAGCACAGTTCTTTTCTTCTGAGCAAGCTCACTGTTCTGTCCCTATAGGAAACACAGTAGATTAGAAGAGTGCTCTTTTCTCAAAAGCAGAGTGTGTTTCTTGTTTGGCGAGCTACTATTTGTTTCCCAGTCAGAAATGGAGTTGAATCACATACAGTTTCTGGTCCTATGAGCAAGAGTTGTTTCCTGGTAAGAAGAGTCACTATTGTGCTCCCATTGCCATACACAGTGCAAATAGCACTCGCTTCTGTTCACAGCAAGTACAGTGTATTGGACTGAAGAGAAGCTACTGTTCTAGTCAGTTTCTTAAGTGGAGTTGAACTAGACATGGCCCATACATCGGAAGCACAGTTCTTTTGTTCTGAGCAAGCTCACTCTTCTGGCCCTATAGGAAACACAGTAGATTAGAAGAGTGCTCTTTTCTCAAAAGCAGAGTGTGTTTTTGTAAGGCGAGCTAGGGTTTGTTTCCCAATCAGAAAAGGATTTGAATCACATGCAGTTTCTGGTCCTAGGAGCAAGAGTTGTTTTCTGGTAAAAAGAGTCACTTTTGTGCTCCATTTGCCATGCACAGTGCAAAGAGCACTCGCGTCTGTTCCCAGCAAGTACAGAGTATTGGACTGAAGAGAAGCTACTGTTCTTGTCAGTTTCCTAAGTGGAGTTGAACTAGATTGGCCCGTATGTCGGAAGCACAGTTCTTTTGTTCTGAGCAAGCTCACTCTTCTGGCCCTACAGGAAACACTGTAGATTAGAAGAGTGCTCTTTTTTCAAAAGCAGAGTGTGTTTCTCGTAAGGCGAGCTAGTATTTGTTTCTCAGTCAGAAATGGAGTTCAATCACATGCAGTTTCTGGTCCTACGAGCAAGAGTTGTTTTCTGGTAAGAAGAGTCACTATTGTGCTCCCATTGCCATACACAGTGCAAATAGCACTTGCGTCTGTTCCCAGCAAGTACAGTGTATTGGACTGAAGGGAAGCTACTGTTCTCGTCAGTTTCCTAAGTGGAGTTGAACTAGATATGGCCTGTATGTCGGAAGCACAGTTCTGTTGTTCTGAGCAAGCTCACTCTTCTGGCCCTATAGGAAACACAGTAGATTAGAAGAGTGCTCTTTTATCAAAAGCAGAGTGTGTTTTTTGTAAGGCGAGCTACTATTTGTTTCACAGTCAGAAATGGAGTTGAATCACATGCAGTTTCTTGTCCTGCGAGCAGGAGTTGTTTTCTGGTAAGAAGAGTCACTATTGCGCTCCCATTGCCATACACAGTGCAAATAGCACTGGCATCTGTTCCTAGCAAGTACAGTGTATGGGACTGAAGAGAAGCTACTCTTCTTGTCAGTTTCCTAAGTTGAGTTGAATTAGATATGGCCCTTACGTCGGAAGCACAGTTCTTTTGTTCTGAGCAAGCTCACTGTTCTGGCCCTATAGGAAACACAGTAGACTAGAAGAGTGCTCTTTTTTCAAAAGCAGAGTGTGTTTCTTGTAAGGCGAGCTACTATTTGTTCCCAGTCAGAAATGGAGTTGAATCACATGTAGTTTCTGGTCCTATGAGCAAGAGTTGTTTTGTGGTAAAAATAGTCACTTTTGTGCTCCATTCGCCATACACAGTGCAAAGAGCACTCGCGTCTGTTCCCAGCAAGTACAGTGTATTGGACTGAAGAGAAGCTACTGTTCTTGTTAGTTTCCTAAGCAGAGTTGAACTAGATATGGCCCGTTTGTGGGAAGCACAGTGCTTTTGTTCTGAGCAAGCTCACTGTTCTGGCCCTATAGGAAACACAGGAGAGTAGAAGAGTGCTCTTTTCTCAAAAGCAGAGTGTGTTTCTTCTAAGGCAAGCTAGTGTTTGTTTCCCAGTCCTATATGGAGTTGAATCACATGCAGTTTCTTGTCCTACGAGCAAAAGTTGTTTTCTGGTAAGAAGAGTCACGATTGCGCTCCCATTGCCATACACAGTGCAAATAGCACTTGGGTCTGTTCCCAGCAAGTACAGTGTATTGGACTGAAGAGAAGCTACTGTTCTCGTCAGTTTCCTAAGTGGAGTTGAACTGGATGTGGCCCATACTTCGGAAGCACAGTTCTTTTGTTCTGAGCTAGCTCACTGTTCTGGCCCTATAGGAAACACAGTAGATTAGAAGAGTGCTCTTTTCTCAAAAGCAGAGTGTGTTTCTTGTAAGGCAAGCTACTATTTGTTTCCCAGTCAGAAATGGAGTTGAATCACATGTAGTTTCTGGTCCTACGAGCAAGAGTTGTTTTCTGGTAAGAAGAGTCACTATTGTGCTCCATTTGCCATACACAGTACAAATTGCACTTGCATCTGTTCCCAGCAAGTACAGTGTATTGGACTGAAGAGAAGATACTGTTCTCGTCAGTTTCCTAAGTGGAGTTGAACTAGATATGGCCCGTACGTCGGAAGCACAGTTCTTTTCTTCTGAGCAAGCTCACTGTTCTGTCCCTATAGGAAACACAGTAGATTAGAAGAGTGCTCTTTTCTCAAAAGCAGAGTGTGTTTCTTGTTTGGCGAGCTACTATTTGTTTCCCAGTCAGAAATGGAGTTGAATCACATACAGTTTCTGGTCCTATGAGCAAGAGTTGTTTCCTGGTAAGAAGAGTCACTATTGTGCTCCCATTGCCATACACAGTGCAAATAGCACTCGCTTCTGTTCACAGCAAGTACAGTGTATTGGACTGAAGAGAAGCTACTGTTATAGTCAGTTTCTTAAGTGGAGTTGAACTAGACATGGCCCGTACATCGGAAGCACAGTTCTTTTGTTCTGAGCAAGCTCACTCTTCTGGCCCTATAGGAAACACAGTAGATTAGAAGAGTGCTCTTTTCTCAAATGCAGAGTGTGTTTTTGTAAGGCGAGCTAGGGTTTGTTTCCCAATCAGAAAAGGATTTGAATCACATGCAGTTTCTGGTCCTAGGAGCAAGAGTTGTTTTCTGGTAAAAAGAGTCACTTTTGTGCTCCATTTGCCATGCACAGTGCAAAGAGCACTCGCGTCTGTTCCCAGCAAGTACAGAGTATTGGACTGAAGAGAAGCTACTGTTCTTGTCAGTTTCCTAAGTGGAGTTGAACTAGATTGGCCCGTATGTCGGAAGCACAGTTCTTTTGTTCTGAGCAAGCTCACTCTTCTGGCCCTACAGGAAACACTGTAGATTAGAAGAGTGCTCTTTTTTCAAAAGCAGAGTGTGTTTCTTGTAAGGCGAGCTAGTATTTGTTTCTCAGTCAGAAATGGAGTTCAATCACATGCAGTTTCTGGTCCTACGAGCAAGAGTTGTTTTCTGGTAAGAAGAGTCACTATTGTGCTCCCATTGCCATACACAGTGCAAATAGCACTTGCGTCTGTTCCCAGCAAGTACAGTGTATTGGACTGAAGGGAAGCTACTGTTCTCGTCAGTTTCCTAAGTGGAGTTGAACTAGATATGGCCTGTATGTCGGAAGCACAGTTCTGTTGTTCTGAGCAAGCTCACTGTTCTGGCCCTATAGGAAACACAGTAGATTAGAAGAGTGCTCTTTTATCAAAAGCAGAGTGTGTTTTTTGTAAGGCGAGCTACTATTTGTTTCACAGTCAGAAATGGAGTTGAATTACATGCAGTTTCTTGTCCTGCGAGCAGGAGTTGTTTTCTGGTAAGAAGAGTCACTATTGCGCTCCCATTGCCATACACAGTGCAAATAGCACTGGCATCTGTTCCTAGCAAGTACAGTGTATGGGACTGAAGAGAAGCTACTGTTCTTGTCAGTTTCCTAAGTTGAGTTGAATTAGATATGGCCCTTACGTCGGAAGCACAGTTCTTTTGTTCTGAGCAAGCTCACTGTTCTGGCCCTATAGGAAACACAGTAGACTAGAAGAGTGCTCTTTTCTCAAAAGCAGAGTGTGTTTCTTGTAAGGCGAGCTACTATTTGTTTCCCAGTCAGAAATGGAGTTGAATCACATGTAGTTTCTGGTCCTATGAGCAAGAGTTGTTTTGTGGTAAAAATAGTCACTTTTGTGCTCCATTCGCCATACACAGTGCAAAGAGCACTCGCGTCTGTTCCCAGCAAGTACAGTGTATTGGACTGAAGAGAAGCTACTGTTCTTGTTAGTTTCCTAAGCAGAGTTGAACTAGATATGGCCCGTTTGTGGGAAGCACAGTGCTTTTGTTCTGAGCAAGCTCACTGTTCTGGCCCTATAGGAAACACAGGAGAGTAGAAGAGTGCTCTTTTCTCAAAAGCAGAGTGTGTTTCTTCTAAGGCAAGCTAGTGTTTGTTTCCCAGTCCTATATGGAGTTGAATCACATGCAGTTTCTTGTCCTACGAGCAAAAGTTGTTTTCTGGTAAGAAGAGTCACGATTGCGCTCCCATTGCCATACACAGTGCAAATAGAACTTGGGTCTGTTCCCAGCAAGTACAGTGTATTGGACTGAAGAGAAGCTACTGTTCTCGTCAGTTTCCTAAGTGGAGTTGAACTGGATGTGGCCCATACTTCAGAAGCACAGTTCTTTTGTTCTGAGCTAGCTCACTGTTCTGGCCCTATAGGAAACACAGTAGATTAGAAGAGTGCTCTTTTCTCAAAAGCAGAGTGTGTTTCTTCTAAGGCAAGCTACTATTTGTTTCCCAGTCAGAAATGGAGTTGAATCACATGTAGTTTCTGGTCCTACGAGCAAGAGTTGTTTTCTGGTAAGAAGAGTCACTATTGTGCTCCATTTGCCATACACAGTACAAATTGCACTTGCATCTGTTCCCAGCAAGTACAGTGTATTGGACTGAAGAGAAGATACTGTTCTCGTCAGTTTCCTAAGTTGAGATGAACTAGATATGGCCCGTACGTCGGAAGCACAGTTCTTTTCTTCTGAGCAAGCTCACTGTTCTGGACCTATAGGAAACACAGTAGATTAGAAGAGTGCTCTTTTCTCAAAAGCAGAGTGTGTTTCTTGTAAGGCGAGCTACTATTTGTTTCCCAGTCAGAAATGGAGTTGAATCACATACAGTTTCTGGTCCTATGAGCAAGAGTTGTTTTCTGGTAAGAAGAGTCACTATTGTGCTCCCATTGCCATACACAGTGCAAATAGCACTCGCGTCTGTTCACAGCAAGTACAGTGTATGGACTGAGGAGAAGCTACTGTTCTAGTCAGTTTCTTAAGTGGAGTTGAACTAGACATGGCCCGTACATCGGAAGCAGAGTTCTTTTGTTCTGAGCAAGCTCACTCTTCTGGCCCTATAGGAAACACAGTAGATTAGAAGAGTGCTCTTTTCTCAAATGCAGAGTGTGTTTCTTGTAAGGCGAGCTAGGGTTTGTTTCCCAATCAGAAAAGGATTTGAATCACATGCAGTTTCTGGTCCTAGGAGCAAGAGTTGTTTTGTGGTAAAAAGAGTCACTTTTGTGCTCCATTTGCCATGCACAGTGCAAAGAGCACTCGCGTCTGTTCCCAGCAAGTACAGAGTATTGGACTGAAGAGAAGCTACTGTTCTTGTCAGTTTCCTAAGTGGAGTTGAACTAGATTGGCCCATACGTCGGAAGCACAGTTCTTTTGTTCTGAGCAAGCTCACTCTTCTGGCCCTACAGGAAACACAGTAGATTAGAAGAGTGCTCTTTTCTCAAAAGCAGAGTGTGTTTCTTGTAAGGCGAGCTAGTATTTGTTTCTCAGTCAGAAATGGAGTTCAATCACATGCAGTTTCTGGTCCTACGAGCAAGAGTTGTTTTCTGGTAAGAAGAGTCACTATTGTGCTCCCATTGCCATACACAGTGCAAATAGCACTCGCGTATGTTCCCAGCAAGTACAGTGTATTGGACTGAAGAGAAGCTACTGTTCTCGTCAGTTTCCTAAGTGGAGTTCAACTAGATATGGCCTGTATGTCGGAAGCACAGTTCTGTTGTTCTGAGCAAGCTCACTGTTCTGGCCCTATAGGAAACACAGTAGATTAGAAGAGTGCTCTTTTCTCAAAAGCAGAGTGTGTTTCTTGTAAGGCGAGTTAGTGTTTGTTTCCCAGTCATAAATGGAATTGAATCACATGCAGTTTCTTGTCCTATGAGCAAGAGTTGTTTTGTGGTTAAAGAGTCACTTCTGTGCTCCATTTGCAATACACAGTGCAAATAGCACTCGCGTATGTTCCCAGCAAGTACAGTGTATTGGACTGAAAGAAGATACTGTTCTTGTCAGTTTCCTAAGCAGAGTTGAACTAGATATGGCCCGTGTGTGGGAAGCACAGTGCTTTTGTTCTGAGCAAGCTCACTCTTCTGGCCCTATAGGAAACACAGGAGAGTAGAAGAGTACTCTTTTCTCAAAAGCAGAGTGTGTTTCTTGTAAGGCGAGCTAGGGTTTGTTTCCCAGTCCTATATGGAGTTGAATCACATGGAGTTTCTTGTCCTACGAGCAAGAGTTGTTTTCTGGTAAGAAGAGTCACTATTGTGCTCACATTGCCATACACAGTGCAATAGCACTTGCGTCTGTTCCCAGCAAGTACAGTGTATTGAACTGAAGGGAAGCTACTGTTCTCGTCAGTTTCCTAAGTGGAGTTGAACTAGATATGGCCTGTATGTCGGAAGCACAGTTCTGTTGTTCTGAGCAAGCTCACTGTTCTGGCCCTATAGGAAACACAGTAGATTAGAAGAGTGCTCTTTTATCAAAAGCAGAGTGTGTTTTTTGTAAGGCGAGCTACTATTTGTTTCACAGTCAGAAATAGAGTTGAATCACATGCAGTTTCTTGTCCTATGAGCAGGAGTTGTTTTCTGGTAAGAAGAGTCACTATTGTGCTCCCATTGCCATACACAGTGCAAATAGCACTGGCATCTGTTCCTAGCAAGTACAGTGTATTGGACTAAAGAGAAGCTACTGTTCTCATCAGTTTCCTAAGTTGAGTTGAATTAGATATGGCCCTTACGTCGGAAGCACAGTTCTTTTGTTCTGAGCAAGCTCACTGTTCTGGCCCTATAGGAAACACAGTAGACTAGAAGAGTGCTCTTTTCTCAAAAGCAGAGTGTGTTTCTTGTAAGGCGAGCTACTATTTGTTTCCCAGTCAGAAATGGAGTTGAATCACATGTAGTTTCTGGTCCTATGAGCAAGAGTTGTTTTGTGGTAAAAATAGTCACTTTTGTGCTCCATTCGCCATACAGAGTGCAAAGAGCACTCGCGTCTGTTCCCAGCAAGCACAGTGTATTGGACTGAAGAGAAGCTACTGTTCTTGTCAGTTTCCTAAGCAGAGTTGAACTAGATATGGCCCGTTTGTGGGAAGCACAGTGCTTTTGTTCTGAGCAAGCTCACTGTTCTGGCCCTATAGGAAACACAGGAGAGTAGAAGAGTGCTCTTTTCTCAAAAGCAGAGTGTGTTTCTTGTAAGGCAAGCTAGTGTTTGTTTCCCAGTCCTATATGGAGTTGAATCACATGCAGTTTCTTGTCCTACGAGCAAAAGTTGTTTTCTGGTAAGAAGAGTCACGATTGCGCTCCCATTGCCATACACAGTGCAAATAGCACTTGGGTCTGTTCCCAGCAAGTACAGTGTATTGGACTGAAGAGAAGCTACTGTTCTCGTCAGTTTCCTAAGTGGAGTTGAACTAGATATGGCCCGTACATCGGAAGCACAGTTCTTTTGTTCTGAGCAAGCTCACTCTTCTGGCCCTATAGTCAACACAGTAGATTAGAAGAGTGCTCTTTTCTCAAAAGCAGTGTGTTTCTTGTAAGGTGAGCTAGTATTTGTTTCCCAGTCAGAAATGGAGTTCAATCACATGCAGTTTCTGGTCCTATGAGCAAGAGTTGTTTTCTGGTAAGAAGAGTCACTATTGTGCTCCCATTGCCATACACAGTGCAAATAGCACTCGCGTATGTTCCCAGCAAGTACAGCTTATTGGACTGAAGAGAAGCTACTGTTCTCGTCAGTTTCCTAAGTGGAGTTCAACTAGATATGGCCTGTATGTCGGAAGCACAGTTCTGTTGTTCTGAGCAAGCTCACTGTTCTGGCCCTATAGGAAACACAGTAGATTAGAAGAGTGCTCTTTTATCAAAAGCAGAGTGTGTTTCTTGTAAGGCGAGTTAGTGTTTGTTTCCCAGTCGTAAATGGAATTGAATCATATGCAGTTTCTGGTCCTATGAGCAAGAGTTGTTTTGTGGTTAAAGAGTCACTTCTGTGCTCCATTTGCAATACACAGTGCAAATAGCACTCGCGTATGTTCCCAGCAAGTACAGTGTATTGGACTGAAGAGAAGCTACTGTTCTTGTCAGTTTCCTAAGCAGAGTTGAACTAGATATGGCCCGTGTGTGGGAAGCACAGTGCTTTTGTTCTGAGCAAGCTCACTCTTCTGGCCCTATAGGAAACACAGGAGAGTAGAAGAGTACTCTTTTCTCAAAAGCAGAGTGTGTTTCTTGTAAGGCGAGCTAGGGTTTGTTTCCCAGTCCTATATGGAGTTGAATCACATGGAGTTTCTTGTCCTACGAGCAAGAGTTGTTTTCTGGTAAGAAGAGTCACTATTGTGCTCCCATTGCCATACACAGTGCAAATAGCACTTGCGTCTGTTCCCAGCAAGTACAGTGTATTGGACTGAAGGGAAGCTACTGTTCTCGTCAGTTTCCTAAGTGGAGTTGAACTAGATATGGCCTGTATGTCGGAAGCACAGTTCTGTTGTTCTGAGCAAGCTCACTGTTCTGGCCCTATAGGAAACACAGTAGATTAGAAGAGTGCTCTTTTATCAAAAGCAGAGTGTGTTTTTTGTAAGGCGAGCTACTATTTGTTTCACAGTCAGAAATGGAGTTGAATCACATGCAGTTTCTTGTCCTACGAGCAGGAGTTGTTTTCTGGTAAGAAGAGTCACTATTGTGCTCCCATTGCCATACACAGTGCAAATAGCACTGGCATCTGTTCCTAGCAAGTACAGTGTATGGGACTGAAGAGAAGCTACTGTTCTCGTCAGTTTCCTAAGGTGAGTTGAATTAGATATGGCCCTTACGTCGGAAGCACAGTTCTTTTGTTCTGAGCAAGCTCACTGTTCTGGCCCTATAGGAAACACAGTAGACTAGAAGAGTGCTCTTTTCTCAAAAGCAGAGTGTGTTTCTTGTAAGGCGAGCTACTATTTGTTTCCCAGTCAGAAATTGAGTTGAATCACATGTAGTTTCTGGTCCTATGAGCAAGAGTTGTTTTGTGGTAAAAATAGTCACTTTTGTGCTCCATTCGCCATACACAGTGCAAAGAGCACTCGCGTCTGTTCCCAGCAAGTACAGTGTATTGGACTGAAGAGAAGCTACTGTTCTTGTCAGTTTCCTAAGCAGAGTTGAACTAGATATGGCCCGTTTGTGGGAAGCACAGTGCTTTTGTTCTGAGCAAGCTCACTGTTCTGGCCCTATAGGAAACACAGGAGAGTAGAAGAGTGCTCTTTTCTCAAAAGCAGAGTGTGTTTCTTGTAAGGCAAGCTAGTGTTTGTTTCCCAGTCCTATATGGAGTTGAATCACATGCAGTTTCTTGTCCTACGAGCAAAAGTTGTTTTCTGGTAAGAAGAGTCACGATTGCGCTCCCATTGCCATACACAGTGCAAATAGCACTTGGGTCTGTTCCCAGCAAGTACAGTGTATTGGACTGAAGAGAAGCTACTGTTCTTGTCAGTTTCCTAAGTGGAGTTGAACTAGATATGGCCCGTACATCGGAAGCACAGTTCTTTTGTTCTGAGCAAGCTCACTCTTCTGGACCTATAGTCAACACAGTAGATTAGAAGAGTGCTCTTTTCTCAAAAGCAGTGTGTTTCTTGTAAGGCGAGCTAGTATTTGTTTCCCAGTCAGAAATGGAGTTGAATTGCATGCAGTTTCTGGTCCTAGAGCAGGAGTTGTTTTCTAGTAAGAAGAGTCACTATTGTGCTCCCATTGCCATACACAGTGCAAATAGCACTTGTATCTGTTCCCAGCAAGTACAGTGTATTGGACTGAAGAGAAGCTACTGTTCTCGTCAGTTTCCTAAGTTGAGATGAACTAGATATGGCCCATATGTCGGAAGCACAGTTCTTTTCTTCTGAGCAAGCTCACTGTTCTGGACCTATAGGAAACACAGTAGATTAGAAGAGTGCTCTTTTCTCAAAAGCAGAATGTGTTTCTTGTTTGGCGAGCTACTATTTGTTTCCCAGTCAGAAATGGAGTTGAATCACATACAGTTTCTGGTCCTATGAGCAAGAGTTGTTTCCTGGTAAGAAGAGTCACTATTGTGCTCCCATTGCCATACACAGTGCAAATAGCACTCGCTTCTGTTCACAGCAAGTACAGTGTATTGGACTGAAGAGAAGCTACTGTTCTAGTCAGTTTCTTAAGTGGAGTTGAACTAGACATGGCCCGTACATCGGAAGCACAGTTCTTTTGTTCTGAGCAAGCTCACTCTTCTGGCCCTATAGGAAACACAGTAGATTAGAAGAGTGCTCTTTTCTCAAAAGCAGAGTGTGTTTTTGTAAGGCGAGCTAGGGTTTGTTTCCCAATCAGAAAAGGATTTGAATCACATGCAGTTTCTGGTCCTAGGAGCAAGAGTTGTTTTGTGGTAAAAAGAGTCACTTTTGTGCTCCATTTGCCATGCACAGTGCAAAGAGCACTCGCGTCGGTTCCCAGCAAGTACAGAGTATTGGACTGAAGAGAAGCTACTGTTCTTGTCAGTTTCCTAAGTGGAGTTGAACTAGATTGGCCCGTATGTCGGAAGCACAGTTCTTTTGTTCTGAGCAAGCTCACTCTTCTGGCCCTATAGGAAACACTGTAGATTAGAAGAGTGCTCTTTTCTCAAAAGCAGAGTGTGTTTCTTGTAAGGCGAGCTAGTATTTGTTTCTCAGTCAGAAATGGAGTTCAATCACATGCAGTTTCTGGTCCTACGAGCAAGAGTTGTTTTCTGGTAAGAAGAGTCACTATTGTGCTCCCATTGCCATACACAGTGCAAATAGCACTTGCGTCTGTTCCCAGCAAGTACAGTGTATTGGACTGAAGGGAAGCTACTGTTCTCGTCAGTTTCCTAAGTGGAGTTGAACTAGATATGGCCTGTATGTCGGAAGCACAGTTCTTTTGTTCTGAGCAAGCTCACTGTTCTGGCCCTATAGGAAACACAGTAGACTAGAAGAGTGCTCTTTTCTCAAAAGCAGAGTGTGTTTCTTGTAAGGCGAGCTACTATTTGTTTCCCAGTCAGAAATGGAGTTGAATCACATGTAGTTTCTGGTCCTACGAGCAAGAGTTGTTTTGTGGTAAAAATAGTCACTTTTGTGCTCCATTCGCCATACAGAGTGCAAAGAGCACTCGCGTCTGTTCCCAGCAAGCACAGTGTATTGGACTGAAGAGAAGCTACTGTTCTTGTCAGTTTCCTAAGCAGAGTTGAACTAGATATGGCCCGTTTGTGGGAAGCACAGTGCTTTTGTTCTGAGCAAGCTCACTGTTCTGGCCCTATAGGAAACACAGGAGAGTAGAAGAGTGCTCTTTTCTCAAAAGCAGAGTGTGTTTCTTGTAAGGCAAGCTAGTGTTTGTTTCCCAGTCCTATATGGAGTTGAATCACATGCAGTTTCTTGTCCTACGAGCAAAAGTTGTTTTCTGGTAAGAAGAGTCACGATTGCGCTCCCATTGCCATACACAGTGCAAATAGCACTTGGGTCTGTTCCCAGCAAGTACAGTGTATTGGACTGAAGAGAAGCTACTGTTCTCGTCAGTTTCCTAAGTGGAGTTGAACTAGATATGGCCCGTACATCGGAAGCACAGTTCTTTTGTTCTGAGCAAGCTCACTCTTCTGGCCCTATAGTCAACACAGTAGATTAGAAGAGTGCTCTTTTCTCAAAAGCAGTGTGTTTCTTGTAAGGTGAGCTAGTATTTGTTTCCCAGTCAGAAATGGAGTTCAATCACATGCAGTTTCTGGTCCTATGAGCAAGAGTTGTTTTCTGGTAAGAAGAGTCACTATTGTGCTCCCATTGCCATACACAGTGCAAATAGCACTCGCGTATGTTCCCAGCAAGTACAGCTTATTGGACTGAAGAGAAGCTACTGTTCTCGTCAGTTTCCTAAGTGGAGTTCAACTAGATATGGCCTGTATGTCGGAAGCACAGTTCTGTTGTTCTGAGCAAGCTCACTGTTCTGGCCCTATAGGAAACACAGTAGATTAGAAGAGTGCTCTTTTATCAAAAGCAGAGTGTGTTTCTTGTAAGGCGAGTTAGTGTTTGTTTCCCAGTCGTAAATGGAATTGAATCATATGCAGTTTCTGGTCCTATGAGCAAGAGTTGTTTTGTGGTTAAAGAGTCACTTCTGTGCTCCATTTGCAATACACAGTGCAAATAGCACTCGCGTATGTTCCCAGCAAGTACAGTGTATTGGACTGAAGAGAAGCTACTGTTCTTGTCAGTTTCCTAAGCAGAGTTGAACTAGATATGGCCCGTGTGTGGGAAGCACAGTGCTTTTGTTCTGAGCAAGCTCACTCTTCTGGCCCTATAGGAAACACAGGAGAGTAGAAGAGTACTCTTTTCTCAAAAGCAGAGTGTGTTTCTTGTAAGGCGAGCTAGGGTTTGTTTCCCAGTCCTATATGGAGTTGAATCACATGGAGTTTCTTGTCCTACGAGCAAGAGTTGTTTTCTGGTAAGAAGAGTCACTATTGTGCTCCCATTGCCATACACAGTGCAAATAGCACTTGCGTCTGTTCCCAGCAAGTACAGTGTATTGGACTGAAGGGAAGCTACTGTTCTCGTCAGTTTCCTAAGTGGAGTTGAACTAGATATGGCCTGTATGTCGGAAGCACAGTTCTGTTGTTCTGAGCAAGCTCACTGTTCTGGCCCTATAGGAAACACAGTAGATTAGAAGAGTGCTCTTTTATCAAAAGCAGAGTGTGTTTTTTGTAAGGCGAGCTACTATTTGTTTCACAGTCAGAAATGGAGTTGAATCACATGCAGTTTCTTGTCCTACGAGCAGGAGTTGTTTTCTGGTAAGAAGAGTCACTATTGTGCTCCCATTGCCATACACAGTGCAAATAGCACTGGCATCTGTTCCTAGCAAGTACAGTGTATGGGACTGAAGAGAAGCTACTGTTCTCGTCAGTTTCCTAAGGTGAGTTGAATTAGATATGGCCCTTACGTCGGAAGCACAGTTCTTTTGTTCTGAGCAAGCTCACTGTTCTGGCTTTATAGGAAACACAGTAGACTAGAAGAGTGCTCTTTTCTCAAAAGCAGAGTGTGTTTCTTGTAAGGCGAGCTACTATTTGTTTCCCAGTCAGAAATTGAGTTGAATCACATGTAGTTTCTGGTCCTATGAGCAAGAGTTGTTTTGTGGTAAAAATAGTCACTTTTGTGCTCCATTCGCCATACACAGTGCAAAGAGCACTCGCGTCTGTTCCCAGCAAGTACAGTGTATTGGACTGAAGAGAAGCTACTGTTCTTGTCAGTTTCCTAAGCAGAGTTGAACTAGATATGGCCCGTTTGTGGGAAGCACAGTGCTTTTGTTCTGAGCAAGCTCACTGTTCTGGCCCTATAGGAAACACAGGAGAGTAGAAGAGTGCTCTTTTCTCAAAAGCAGAGTGTGTTTCTTGTAAGGCAAGCTAGTGTTTGTTTCCCAGTCCTATATGGAGTTGAATCACATGCAGTTTCTTGTCCTACGAGCAAAAGTTGTTTTCTGGTAAGAAGAGTCACGATTGCGCTCCCATTGCCATACACAGTGCAAATAGCACTTGGGTCTGTTCCCAGCAAGTACAGTGTATTGGACTGAAGAGAAGCTACTGTTCTTGTCAGTTTCTTAAGTGGAGTTGAACTAGACATGGCCCGTACATCGGAAGCACAGTTCTTTTGTTCTGAGCAAGCTCACTCTTCTGGCCCTATAGGAAACACAGTAGATTAGAAGAGTGCTCTTTTCTCAAAAGCAGAGTGTGTTTTTGTAAGGCGAGCTAGGGTTTGTTTCCCAATCAGAAAAGGATTTGAATCACATGCAGTTTCTGGTCCTAGGAGCAAGAGTTGTTTTGTGGTAAAAAGAGTCACTTTTGTGCTCCATTTGCCATGCACAGTGCAAAGAGCACTCGCGTCGGTTCCCAGCAAGTACAGAGTATTGGACTGAAGAGAAGCTACTGTTCTTGTCAGTTTCCTAAGTGGAGTTGAACTAGATTGGCCCGTATGTCGGAAGCACAGTTCTTTTGTTCTGAGCAAGCTCACTCTTCTGGCCCTATAGGAAACACTGTAGATTAGAAGAGTGCTCTTTTCTCAAAAGCAGAGTGTGTTTCTTGTAAGGCGAGCTAGTATTTGTTTCTCAGTCAGAAATGGAGTTCAATCACATGCAGTTTCTGGTCCTACGAGCAAGAGTTGTTTTCTGGTAAGAAGAGTCACTATTGTGCTCCCATTGCCATACACAGTGCAAATAGCACTTGCGTCTGTTCCCAGCAAGTACAGTGTATTGGACTGAAGGGAAGCTACTGTTCTCGTCAGTTTCCTAAGTGGAGTTGAACTAGATATGGCCTGTATGTCGGAAGCACAGTTCTGTTGTTCTGAGCAAGCTCACTGTTCTGGCCCTATAGGAAACACAGTAGATTAGAAGAGTGCTCTTTTCTCAAAAGCAGAGTGTGTTTTTTGTAAGGCGAGCTACTATTTGTTTCACAGTCAGAAATGGAGTTGAATCACATGCAGTTTCTTGTCCTACGAGCAGGAGTTGTTTTCTGGTAAGAAGAGTCACTATTGCGCTCCCATTGCCATACACAGTGCAAATAGCACTGGCATCTGTTCCTAGCAAGTACAGTGTATGGGACTGAAGAGAAGCTACTGTTCTCCTCAGGTTCCTAAGTTGAGTTGAATTATATGGCCCTTACGTCTGAAGCACAGTTCTTTTGTTCTGAGCAAGCTCACTGTTCTGGCCCTATAGGAAACACAGTAGACTAGAAGAGTGCTCTTTTCTCAAAAGCAGAGTGTGTTTCTTGTAAGGCGAGCTACTATTTGTTTCCCAGTCAGAAATGGAGTTGAATCACATGTAGTTTCTGGTCCTATGAGCAAGAGTTGTTTTGTGGTAAAAATAGTCACTTTTGTGCTCCATTTGCCATACACAGTGCAAAGAGCACTCGCGTCTGTTCCCAGCAAGTACAGTGTATTGGACTGAAGAGAAGCTACTGTTCTTGTTAGTTTCCTAAGCAGAGTTGAACTAGATATGGCCCGTTTTTCGGAAGCACAGTGCTTTTGTTCTGAGCAAGCTCACTGTTCTGGCCCTATAGGAAACACAGGAGAGTAGAAGAGTGCTCTTTTCTCAAAAGCAGAGTGTGTTTCTTCTAAGGCAAGCTAGTGTTTGTTTCCCAGTCCTATATGGAGTTGAATCACATGCAGTTTCTTGTCCTACGAGCAAAAGTTGTTTTCTGGTAAGAAGAGTCACGATTGCGCTCCCATTGCCATACACAGTGCAAATAGCACTTGGGTCTGTTCCCAGCAAGTACAGTGTATTGGACTGAAGAGAAGCTACTGTTCTCGTCAGTTTCCTAAGTGGAGTTGAACTAGATATGGCCCGTACATCGGAAGCACAGTTCTTTTGTTCTGAGCAAGCTCACTCTTCTGGCCCTATAGTCAACACAGTAGATTAGAAGAGTGCTCTTTTCTCAAAAGCAGTGTGTTTCTTGTAAGGCGAGCTAGTATTTGTTTCCCAGTCAGAAATGGAGTTGAATTGCATGCAGTTTCTGGTCCTACGAGCAGGAGTTGTTTTCTAGTAAGAAGAGTCACTATTGTGCTCCCATTGCCATACACAGTGCAAATAGCACTTGCATCTGTTCCCAGCAAGTACAGTGTATTGGACTGAAGAGAAGCTACTGTTCTTGTCAGTTTCCTAAGTGGAGTTGAACTAGATTGGCCCGTACGTCGGAAGCACAGTTCTTTTGTTCTGAGCAAGCTCACTCTTCTGGCCCTACAGGAAACACTGTAGATTAGAAGAGTGCTCTTTTCTCAAAAGCAGAGTGTGTTTCTTGTAAGGCGAGCTAGTATTTGTTTCTCAGTCAGAAATGGAGTTCAATCACATGCAGTTTCTGGTCCTACGAGCAAGAGTTGTTTTCTGGTAAGAAGAGTCACTATTGTGCTCCCATTGCCATACACAGTGCAAATAGCACTTGCGTCTGTTCCCAGCAAGTACAGTGTATTGGACTGAAGGGAAGCTACTGTTCTCGTCAGTTTCCTAAGTGGAGTTGAACTAGATATGGCCTGTATGTCGGAAGCACAGTTCTGTTGTTCTGAGCAAGCTCACTGTTCTGGCCCTATAGGAAACACAGTAGATTAGAAGAGTGCTCTTTTATCAAAAGCAGAGTGTGTTTTTTGTAAGGCGAGCTACTATTTGTTTCACAGTCAGAAATGGAGTTGAATCACATGCAGTTTCTTGTCCTACGAGCAGGAGTTGTTTTCTGGTAAGAAGAGTCACTATTGCGCTCCCATTGCCATACACAGTGCAAATAGCACTGGCATCTATTCCTAGCAAGTACAGTGTATTGGACTGAAGAGAAGCTACTGTTCTCGTCAGTTTCCTAAGTTGAGTTGAACTAGATATGGCCCGTTTGTCGGAAGCACAGTGCTTTTGTTCTGAGCAAGCTCACTGTTCTGGCCCTATAGGAAACACAGGAGAGTAGAAGAGTGCTCTTTACTCAAAAGCAGAGTGTGTTTCTTGTAAGGCAAGCTAGTGTTTGTTTCCCAGTCCTATATGGAGTTGAATCACATGCAGTTTCTTGTCCTACGAGCAAAAGTTGTTTTCTGGTAAGAAGAATCACAATTGTGCTCCCATTGCCATACACAGTGCAAATAGCACTTGGGTCTGTTCCCAGCAAGTACAGTGTATTGGACTGAAGAGAAGCTACTGTTCTCGTCAGTTTCCTAAGTGGAGTTGAACTAGATATGGCCCGTATGTCGGAAGCACAATTCTTTTGTTCTGAGCAAGCTCACTCTTCTGGCCCTATAGGAAACACAATGGATTAGAAGAGTGCTCTTTTCTCAAAAGCAGAGTGTGTTTCTTGTAAGGCGAGCTAGGCTTTGTTTGCCAATCAGAAAAGGATTTGAATCACATGCAGTTTCTGGTCCTACAAGCAAGAGTTGTTTTGTGGTAAAAAGAGTCACTTTTGTGCTCCATTCGCCATGCTCAGTGCAAAGAGCACTTGTGTCTGTTCCCAGCAAGTACAGTGTATTGGACTGAAGAGAATCTACTGTTCTTGTCAGTTTCCTAAGTGGAGTTGAACTATATATGGCCCTTACGTCGGAAGAACAGTTCTTTTGTTCTGAGCAAGCTCAATGTTCTGGCCCTATAGGAAACACAGTAGATGAGAAGAGTGCTCTTTTCTCAAAAGCAGAGTGTGTTTCTTGTAAGGCGAGCTAGTATTTGTTTCCCAGTCAGAAATGGAGTTGAATCACATGCAGTTTCTGGTCCTATGAGCAAGAGTTGTTTTGTGTTTAAAGAGTCTCTTTTGTGCTCCATTCGCCATACTCAGTGCAAAGTGCACTCGCGTCTGTTCCCAGCAAGTACAGTGTATTGGACTGAAGAGAAGCTACTGTTCTTGTCAGTTTCCTAAGCAGAGTTGAACTAGATATGGCCCGTGTGTCGGAAGCACAGTGCTTTGGTTTTGAGCAAGCTCACTGTTCTGGCCCTGTAGGAAACAAAGTAGATTAGAAGAGTGATCTTTTCTCAAAAAAAGAGTGTGTTTCTTGTAAGGCGAGCAAGTGTTTGTTTCCCAGTCCTAAATGGAGTTGAATCACATGCAGTTTCTTGTCCTACGAGCAAGAGTTGTTTTCTGGTAAGAAGAGTCACTATTGTGCTCCCATTGCCATACACAGTGCAAATAGCACTCTCTTCTGTTCCCAGCAAATACAGTGTATTGGACTGAAGAGAAGCTACTGTTCTCGTCAATTTCCTAAGTGGAGTTGAACTGGATATGGCCCATACTTCGGAAGCACAGTTCTTTTGTTCTCAGCTAGCTCACTGTTCTGGCCCTATAGGAAACACAGTAGATTAGAAGAGTGCTCTTTTCTCAAAAGCAGAGTGTGTTTCTTGTAAGGCAAGCTACTATTTGTTTCCCAGTCAGAAATGGAGTTGAATCACATGTAGTTTCTGGTCCTACGAGCAAGAGTTGTTTTCTGGTAAGAAGAGTCACTATTGTGCTCCATTTGCCATACACAATACAAATTGCACTTGCATCTGTTCCCAGCAAGTACAGTGTATTGGACTGAAGAGAAGATACTGTTCTCGTCAGTTTCCTAAGTGGAGTTGAACTAGATATGGCCCGTAAGTCGGAAGCACAGTTCTTTTCTTCTGAGCAAGCTCACTGTTCTGTCCCTATAGGAAACACAGTAGATTAGAAGAGTGCTCTTTTCTCAAATGCAGAGTGTGTTTCTTGTAAGGCGAGCTAGGGTTTGTTTCCCAATCAGAAAAGGATTTGAATCACATGCAGTTTCTGGCCCTAGGAGCAAGAGTTGTTTTGTGGTAAAAAGAGTCACTTTTGTGCTCCAGTTGCCATGCACAGTGCAAAGAGCACTCGCGTCTGTTCCCAGCAAGTACAGTGTATTGGACTGAAGAGAAGCTATTGTTCTCGTCAGTTTCCTAAGTGGAGTTCAACTAGATATGGCCTGTATGTCGGAAGCACAGTTCTGTTGTTCTGAGCAAGCTCACTGTTCTGGCCCTATAGGAAACAGTAGATTAGAAGAGTGCTCTTTTCTCAAAAGCAGAGTGTGTTTCTTGTAAGGCGAGTTAGTGTTTGTTTCCCAGTCGTAAACGGAATTGAATCACATGCAGTTTCTGGCCCTATGAGCAAGAGTTGTTTTGTGGTTAAAGAGTCACTTCTGTGCTCCATTTGCAATACACAGTGCAAATAGCACTAGCGTATGTTCCCAGCAAGTACAGTGTATTGGACTGAAGAGAAGCTACTGTTCTTGTCAGTTTCCTAAGCAGAGTTGAACTAGATATGGCCTGTGTGTGGGAAGCACCGTGCTTTTGTTCTGAGCAAGCTCACTCTTCTGGCCCTATAGGAAACACAGGAGAGTAGAAGAGTACTCTTTTCTCAAAAGCAGAGTGTGTTTCTTGTAAGGCGAGCTAGGGTTTGTTTCCCAGTCCTATATGGAGTTGAATCACATGGAGTTTCTTGTCCTACGAGCCAGAGTTGTTTTCTGGTAAGAAGAGTCACTATTGTGCTCCCATTGCCATACACAGTGCAAATAGCACTTGCGTCTGTTCCCAGCAAGTACAGTGTATTGGACTGAAGGGAAGCTACTGTTCTCGTCAGTTTCCTAAGTGGAGTTGAACTAGATATGGCCTGTATGTCGGAAGCACAGTTCTGTTGTTCTGAGCAAGCTCACTGTTCTGGCCCTATAGGAAACACAGTAGATTAGAAGAGTGCTCTTTTATCAAAAGCAGAGTGTGTTTTTTGTAAGGCGAGCTACTATTTGTTTCACAGTCAGAAATGGAGTTGAATCACATGCAGTTTCTTGTCCTACGAGCAGGAGTTGTTTTCTGGTAAGAAGAGTCACTATTGCGCTCCCATTGCCATACACAGTGCAAATAGCACTGGCATCTGTTCCTAGCAAGTAGTGTATTGGACTGAAGAGAAGCTACTGTTCTCGTCAGTTTCCTAAGTTGAGTTGAATTAGATATGGCCCTTATGTCGGAAGCACAGTTCTTTTGTTCTGAGCAAGCTCACTGTTCTGGCCCTATAGTAAACACAGTAGACTAGAAGAGTGCTCTTTTCTCAAAAGCAGAGTGTGTTTCTTGTAAGGAGAGCTACTATTTGTTTTTCAGTCAGAAATGGAGTTGAATCACATGTAGTTTCTGGTCCTATGAGCAAGAGTTGTTTTGTGGTAAAAAGTGTCACTTTTGTGCTCCATTCGCCATACACAGTGTAAAGAGCACTCGCGTCTGTTCCCAGCAAGTACAGTGTATTGGACTGAAGAGAAGCTACTGTTCTTGTCAGTTTCCTAAGCAGAGTTGAACTAGATATGGCCCGTTTGTGGGAAGCACAGTGCTTTTGTTCTGAGCAAGCTCACTGTTCTGGCCCTATAGGAAACACAGGAGAGTAGAAGAGTGCTCTTTTCTCAAAAGCAGAGTGTGTTTCTTGTAAGGCAAGCTAGTGTTTGTTTCCCAGTCCTATATGGAGTTGAATCACATGCAGTTTCTTGTCCTACGAGCAAAAGTTGTTTTCTGGTAAGAAGAGTCACGATTGCGCTCCCATTGCCATACACAGTGCAAATAGCACTTGGGTCTGTTCCCAGCAAGTACAGTGTATTGGACTGAAGAGAAGCTACTGTTCTCGTCAGTTTTTAAGTGGAGTTGAACTAGATATGGTCCGTACGTCAGAAGCACAGTTCTTTTGTTCTGAGCAAGCTCACTCTTCTGGCCCTACAGGAAACACAATAGATTAGAAGAGTGCTCTTTTCTCAAAAGCAGAGTGTGTTTCTTGTAAGGCGAGCTAGGCTTTGTTTCCCAATCAGAAAAGGATTTGAATCACATGCAGTTTCTGGTCCTACAAGCAAGAGTTGTTTTGTGGTAAAAGAGTCACTTTTGTGCTCCATTCGCCATGCACAGTGCAAAGAGCACTTGTGTCTGTTCCCAGCAAGTACAGTGTATTGGACTGAAGAGAATCTACTGTTCTTGTCAGTTTCCTAAGTGGAGTTGAACTATATATGGCCCTTACGTCGGAAGAACAGTTCTTTTGTTCTGAGCAAGCTCACTGTTCTGGCCCTATAGGAAACACAGTAGATGAGAAGAGTGCTCTTTTCTCAAAAGCAGAGTGTGTTTCTTGTAAGGCGAGCTAGTATTTGTTTTCCAGTCAGAAATGGAGTTGAATCACATGCAGTTTCTGGTCCTATGAGCAAGAGTTGTTTTGTGTTAAAAAGAGTCACTTTTGTGCTCCATTCGCCATACTCAGTGCAAAGTGCACTCGCGTCTGTTCCCAGCAAGTACAGTGTATTGGACTGAAGAGAAGCTACTGTTCTTGTCAGTTTCCTAAGCAGAGTTGAACTAGATATGGCCCGTGTGTCGGAAGCACAGTGCTTTGGTTTTGAGCAAGCTCACTGTTCTGGCCCTGTAGGAAACACAGTAGATTAGAAGAGTGCTCTTTTATCAAAAGCAGAGTGTGTTTCTTGTAAGGCGAGCTACTATTTGTTTCCCAGTGGTAAACAGAGTTGAATCACATGCAGTTTCTTGTCCTACGAGCAGGAGTTGTTTTCTGGTAAGAAGAGTCACTATTGTGCTCCCATTGCCATACACAGTGCAAATAGCACTGGCATCTGTTTTCAGCAAGTACAGTGTATTGGACTGAAGAGAAGCTACTGTTCTCGTCAATTTCCTAAGTGGAGTTGAACTGGATATGGCCCATACTTCGGAAGCACAGTTCTTTTGTTCTGAGCTAGCTCACTGTTCTGGCCCTATAGGAAACACAGTAGATTAGAAGAGTGCTCTTTTCTCAAAAGCAGAGTGTGTTTTTTGTAAGGCGAGCTACTATTTGTTTCCCAGTCAGATATGGAGTTGAATCACATGTAGTTTCTGGTCCTACGAGCAAGAGTTGTTTTCTGGTAAGAAGAGTCACTATTGTGCTCCATTTGCCATACACAGTACAAATTGCACTTGCGTCTGTTCCCAGCAAGTACAGTGTATTGGATTGAAGAGAAGCTACTGTTCTTGTCAGTTTCCTAAGTGGAGTTGAACTAGATATGGCCCGTACGTCGGAAGCACAGTTCTTTTCTTCTGAGCAAGCTCACTGTTCTGTACCTATAGGAAACACAGTAGATTAGAAGAGTGCTCTTTTCTCAAAAGCAGAGTGTGTTTCTTGTTTGGCGAGCTACTATTTGTTTCACAGTCTGAAATGGAGTTGAATCACATACAGTTTCTGGTGCTATGAGCAAGAGTTGTTTTCTGTTAAGAAGAGTCACTATTGTGCTCCCATTGCCATACACAGTGCATATAGCACTCGCGTCTGTTCCCAGCAAGTACAGTGTATTGGACTGAAGAGAAGCTACTGTTCTCGTCAGTTTCTTAAGTTGAGATGAACTAGATATGGCCCGTACGTCGGAAGCACAGTTCTTTTCTTCTGAGCAAGCTCACTGTTCTGGACCTATAGGAAACACAGTAGATTAGAAGAGTGCTCTTTTCTCAAAAGCAGAGTGTGTTTCTTGTAAGGCGAGCTACTATTTGTTTCCCAGTCAGAAATGGAGTTGAATCACATGCAGTTTCTGGTTCTACGAGCAGAGTTGTATTCTGGTAAGAAGAGTCACTACTGTGCTCCATTTGCCATACACTGTACAAATTGCTCTTGCATCTGTTCCCAGCAAGTACAGTGTATTGGACTGAAGAGAAGCTACTGTTCTCGTCAGTTGCTAAGTGGAGTTGAATTAGATATGGCCCGTCCGTCGGAATCACAGTGCTTTTCTTCTGAGCAAGCTCACTGTTCTGTCCCTATAGGAAACACAGTAGATTAGAAGAGGGCTCTTTTCTCAAAAGCAGAGTGTGTTTCTTGTTTGGCGAGCTACTATTTGTTTCCCAGTCAGAAATGGAGTTGAATCACATACAGTTTCTGGTCCTATGAGCAAGAGTTGTTTTCTGGTAAGAAGAGTCACTATTGTGCTCCCATTGCCATACACAGTTCAAATAGCACTCGCGTTTGTTCACAGCAAGTACAGTGTATTGGACTGAAGAGAAGCTACTGTTCTCGTCAGTTTCTTAAGTGGAGTTGAACTAGATATGGCCCGTACGTCAGAAGCACAGTTCTTTTGTTCTGAGCAAGCTCACTCTTCTGGCCCTACAGGAAACACAATAGATTAGAAGAGTGCTCTTTTCTCAAAAGCAGAGTGTGTTTCTTGTAAGGCGAGCTAGGCTTTGTTTCCCAATCAGAAAAGGATTTGAATCACATGCAGTTTCTGTTCCTACAAGCAAGAGTTGTTTTGTGGTAAAAAGAGTCACTTTTGTGCTCCATTCGCCATGCACAGTGCAAAGAGCACTTGTGTCTGTTCCCAGCAAGTACAGTGTATTGGACTGAAGAGAATCTACTGTTCTTGTCAGTTTCCTAAGTGGAGTTGAACTATATATGGCCCTTACGTCAGAAGAACAGTTCTTTTGTTCTGAGCAAGCTCACTGTTCTGGCACTATAGGAAACACAGTAGATGAGAAGAGTGCTCTTTTCTCAAAAGCAGAGTGTGTTTCTTGTAAGGCGAGCTAGTATTTGTTTTCCAGTCAGAAATGGAGTTGAATCACATGCAGTTTCTGGTCCTATGAGCAAGAGTTGTTTTGTGTTAAAAAGAGTCACTTTTGTGCTCCATTCGCCATACTCAGTGCAAAGTGCACTCGCGTCTGTTCCCAGCAAGTACAGTGTATTGGACTGAAGAGAAGCTACTGTTCTTGTCAGTTTCCTAAGCAGAGTTGAACTAGATATGGCCCGTGTGTCTGAAGCACAGTGCTTTGGTTTTGAGCAAGCTCACTGTTCTGGCCCTGTAGGAAACACAGTAGATTAGAAGAGTGCTCTTTTCTCAAAAGCAGAGTGTGTTTCTTGTAAGGCGAGCAAGTGTTTGTTTCCCAGTCCTAAATGGAGTTGAATCACATGCAGTTTCTTGTCCTAGGAGCAGGAGTTGTTTTCTGGTAAGAAGAGTCACTATTGCGCTCCCATTGCCATACACAGTGCAAATAGCACTGGCATCTGTTCCCAGCAAGTACAGTGTATTGGACTGAAGAGAAGCTACTGTTCTCGTCAATTTCCTAAGTGGAGTTGAACAGGATATGGCCCATACTTCCGAAGCACAGTTCTTTTGTTCTGAGCTAGCTCACTGTTCTGGCCCTATAGGAAACACAGTAGATTAGAAGAGTGCTCTTTTCTCAAAAGCAGAGTGTGTTTTTTGTAAGGCGAGCTACTATTTGTTTCCCAGTCAGAAATGGAGTTGAATCACATGTAGTTTCTGGTCCTACGAGCAAGAGTTGTTTTCTGGTAAGAAGAGTCACTATTGTGCTCCATTTGCCATACACAGTACAAATTGCACTTGCGTCTGTTCCCAGCAAGTACAGTGTATTGGACTGAAGAGAAGCTACTGTTCTTGTCAGTTTCCTAAGTGGAGTTGAACTAGATATGGCCCGTACGTCGGAAGCACAGTTCTTTTCTTCTGAGCAAGCTCACTGTTCTGTACCTATAGGAAACACAGTAGATTAGAAGAGTGCTCTTTTCTCAAAAGCAGAGTGTGTTTCTTGTTTGGCGAGCTACTATTTGTTTCACAGTCTGAAATGGAGTTGAATCACATACAGTTTCTGGTGCTATGAGCAAGAGTTGTTTTCTGTTAAGAAGAGTCACTATTGTGCTCCCATTGCCATACACAGTGCATATAGCACTCGCGTCTGTTCCCAGCAAGTACAGTGTATTGGACTGAAGAGAAGCTACTGTTCTCGTCAGTTTCTTAAGTTGAGATGAACTAGATATGGCCGGTACGTCTGAAGCACAGTTTTTTTCTTCTGAGCAAGCTCACTGTTCTGGACCTATAGGAAACACAGTAGATTAGAAGAGTGCTCTTTTCTCAAAAGCAGAGTGTGTTTCTTGTAAGGCGAGCTACTATTTGTTTCCCAGTCAGAAATGGAGTTGAATCACATGCAGTTTCTGGTTCTACGAGCAGAGTTGTATTCTGGTAAGAAGAGTCACTACTGTGCTCCATTTGCCATACACTGTACAAATTGCTCTTGCATCTGTTCCCAGCAAGTACAGTGTATTGGACTGAAGAGAAGCTACTGTTCTCGTCAGTTGCCTAAGTGGAGTTGAATTAGATATGGCCCGTCCGTCGGAATCACACTGCTTTTCTTCTGAGCAAGCTCACTGTTCTGTCCCTATAGGAAACACAGTAGATTAGAAGAGTGCTCTTTTCTCAAAAGCAGAGTGTGTTTCTTGTTTGGCGACCTACTATTTGTTTCCCAGTCAGAAATGGAGTTGAATCACATACAGTTTCTGGTCCTATGAGCAAGAGTTGTTTTCTGGTAAGAAGAGTCACTATTGTGCTCCCATTGCCATACACAGTGCAAATAGCACTCGCGTCTGTTCACAGCAAGTACAGTGTATTGGACTGAAGAGAAGCTACTGTTCTCGTCAGTTTCTTAAGTGGAGTTGAACTAGATATGGCCCGTACGTCAGAAGCACAGTTCTTTTGTTCTGAGCAAGCTCACTCTTCTGGCCCTACAGGAAACACAATAGATTAGAAGAGTGCTCTTTTCTCAAAAGCAGAGTGTGTTTCTTGTAAGGCGATCTAGGCTTTGTTTCCCAACCAGAAAAGGATTTGAATCACATGCAGTTTCTGTTCCTACAAGCAAGAGTTGTTTTGTGGTAAAAAGAGTCACTTTTGTGCTCCATTCGCCATGCACAGTGCAAAGAGCACTTGTGTCTGTTCCCAGCAAGTACAGTGTATTGGACTGAAGAGAATCTACTGTTCTTGTCAGTTTCCTAAGTGGAGTTGAACTATATATGGCCCGTATGTCGGAAGAACAGTTCTTTTGTTCTGAGCAAGCTCACTGTTCTGGCCCTATAGGAAACACAGTAGATGAGAAGAGTGCTCTTTTCTCAAAAGCAGAGTGTGTTTCTTGTAAGGCGAGCTAGTATTTGTTTCATAGTCAGAAATGGAGTTGAATCACATGCAGTTTCTGGTCCTATGAGCAAGAGTTGTATTGTGTTAAAAAGAGTCACTTTTGTGCTCCATTCGCCATACTCAGTGCAAAGTGCACTCGCGTCTCTTCCCAGCAAGTACAGTGTATTGGACTGAAGAGAAGCTACTTTTCCTGTCAGTTTCCTAAGCAGAGTTGAACTAGATATGGCACGTGTGTCGGAAGCACAGTGCTTTGGTTTTGAGCAAGCTCACTGTTCTGGCCCTGTAGGAAACACAGTAGATTAGAAGAGTGCTCTTTTCTCAAAAGCAGAGTGTGTTTCTTGTAAGGCGAGCAAGTGTTTGTTTCCCAGTCCTAACTGGAGTTGAATCACATGCAGTTTCTTGTCCTACGAGCAAGAGTTGTTTTCTGGTAAGAAGAGTCACTATTGTGCTCCAATTGCCATACACAGTGCAAATAGCACTCGCTTCTGTTCCCAGCAAATACAGTGTATTGGACTGAAGAGAAGCTACTGTTCTCGTCAATTTCCTAAGTGGAGTTGAACTGGATATGGCCCATACTTTGGAAGCACAGTTCTTTTGTTCTGAGTTAGCTCACTGTTCTGGCCCTATAGGAAACACAGTAGATTAGAAGAGTGCTCTTTTCTGAAAAGCAGAGTGTGTTTCTTGTAAGGCGAGCTACTATTTGTTTCCCAGTCAGAAATGGAGTTGAATCACATGTAGTTTCTGGTCGTACAAGCAAGAGTTGTTTTCTGGTAAGAAGAGTCACTATTGTGCTCCCATTGCCATACACAGTGCAAATAGCACTCTCTTCTGTTCCCAGCAAATACAGTGTATTGGACTGAAGAGAAGCTACTGTTCTCGTCAATTTCCTAAGTGGAGTTGAACTGGATATGGCCCATACTTCGGAAGCACAGTTCTTTTGTTCTCAGCTAGCTCACTGTTCTGGCCCTATAGGAAACACAGTAGATTAGAAGAGTGCTCTTTTCTCAAAAGCAGAGTGTGTTTCTTGTAAGGCAAGCTACTATTTGTTTCCCAGTCAGAAATGGAGTTGAATCACATGTAGTTTCTGGTCCTACGAGCAAGAGTTGTTTTCTGGTAAGAAGAGTCACTATTGTGCTCCATTTGCCATACACAATACAAATTGCACTTGCATCTGTTCCCAGCAAGTACAGTGTATTGGACTGAAGAGAAGATACTGTTCTCGTCAGTTTCCTAAGTGGAGTTGAACTAGATATGGCCCGTAAGTCGGAAGCACAGTTCTTTTCTTCTGAGCAAGCTCACTGTTCTGTCCCTATAGGAAACACAGTAGATTAGAAGAGTGCTCTTTTCTCAAATGCAGAGTGTGTTTCTTGTAAGGCGAGCTAGGGTTTGTTTCCCAATCAGAAAAGGATTTGAATCACATGCAGTTTCTGGCCCTAGGAGCAAGAGTTGTTTTGTGGTAAAAAGAGTCACTTTTGTGCTCCAGTTGCCATGCACAGTGCAAAGAGCACTCGCGTCTGTTCCCAGCAAGTACAGTGTATTGGACTGAAGAGAAGCTATTGTTCTCGTCAGTTTCCTAAGTGGAGTTCAACTAGATATGGCCTGTATGTCGGAAGCACAGTTCTGTTGTTCTGAACAAGCTCACTGTTCTGGCCCTATAGGAAACAGTAGATTAGAAGAGTGCTCTTTTCTCAAAAGCAGAGTGTGTTTCTTGTAAGGCGAGTTAGTGTTTGTTTCCCAGTCGTAAACGGAATTGAATCACATGCAGTTTCTGGCCCTATGAGCAAGAGTTGTTTTGTGGTTAAAGAGTCACTTCTGTGCTCCATTTGCAATACACAGTGCAAATAGCACTAGCGTATGTTCCCAGCAAGTACAGTGTATTGGACTGAAGAGAAGCTACTGTTCTTGTCAGTTTCCTAAGCAGAGTTGAACTAGATATGGCCTGTGTGTGGGAAGCACCGTGCTTTTGTTCTGAGCAAGCTCACTCTTCTGGCCCTATAGGAAACACAGGAGAGTAGAAGAGTACTCTTTTCTCAAAAGCAGAGTGTGTTTCTTGTAAGGCGAGCTAGGGTTTGTTTCCCAGTCCTATATGGAGTTGAATCACATGGAGTTTCTTGTCCTACGAGCCAGAGTTGTTTTCTGGTAAGAAGAGTCACTATTGTGCTCCCATTGCCATACACAGTGCAAATAGCACTTGCGTCTGTTCCCAGCAAGTACAGTGTATTGGACTGAAGGGAAGCTACTGTTCTCGTCAGTTTCCTAAGTGGAGTTGAACTAGATATGGCCTGTATGTCGGAAGCACAGTTCTGTTGTTCTGAGCAAGCTCACTGTTCTGGCCCTATAGGAAACACAGTAGATTAGAAGAGTGCTCTTTTATCAAAAGCAGAGTGTGTTTTTTGTAAGGCGAGCTACTATTTGTTTCACAGTCAGAAATGGAGTTGAATCACATGCAGTTTCTTGTCCTACGAGCAGGAGTTGTTTTCTGGTAAGAAGAGTCACTATTGCGCTCCCATTGCCATACACAGTGCAAATAGCACTGGCATCTGTTCCTAGCAAGTACAGTGTATTGGACTGAAGAGAAGCTACTGTTCTCGTCAGTTTCCTAAGTTGAGTTGAATTAGATATGGCCCTTATGTCGGAAGCACAGTTCTTTTGTTCTGAGCAAGCTCACTGTTCTGGCCCTATAGTAAACACAGTAGACTAGAAGAGTGCTCTTTTCTCAAAAGCAGAGTGTGTTTCTTGTAAGGAGAGCTACTATTTGTTTTTCAGTCAGAAATGGAGTTGAATCACATGTAGTTTCTGGTCCTATGAGCAAGAGTTGTTTTGTGGTAAAAAGTGTCACTTTTGTGCTCCATTCGCCATACACAGTGTAAAGAGCACTCGCGTCTGTTCCCAGCAAGTACAGTGTATTGGACTGAAGAGAAGCTACTGTTCTTGTCAGTTTCCTAAGCAGAGTTGAACTAGATATGGCCCGTTTGTGGGAAGCACAGTGCTTTTGTTCTGAGCAAGCTCACTGTTCTGGCCCTATAGGAAACACAGGAGAGTAGAAGAGTGCTCTTTTCTCAAAAGCAGAGTGTGTTTCTTGTAAGGCAAGCTAGTGTTTGTTTCCCAGTCCTATATGGAGTTGAATCACATGCAGTTTCTTGTCCTACGAGCAAAAGTTGTTTTCTGGTAAGAAGAGTCACGATTGCGCTCCCATTGCCATACACAGTGCAAATAGCACTTGGGTCTGTTCCCAGCAAGTACAGTGTATTGGACTGAAGAGAAGCTACTGTTCTCGTCAGTTTTTAAGTGGAGTTGAACTAGATATGGTCCGTACGTCAGAAGCACAGTTCTTTTGTTCTGAGCAAGCTCACTCTTCTGGCCCTACAGGAAACACAATAGATTAGAAGAGTGCTCTTTTCTCAAAAGCAGAGTGTGTTTCTTGTAAGGCGAGCTAGGCTTTGTTTCCCAATCAGAAAAGGATTTGAATTACATGCAGTTTCTGGTCCTACAAGCAAGAGTTGTTTTGTGGTAAAAGAGTCACTTTTGTGCTCCATTCGCCATGCACAGTGCAAAGAGCACTTGTGTCTGTTCCCAGCAAGTACAGTGTATTGGACTGAAGAGAATCTACTGTTCTTGTCAGTTTCCTAAGTGGAGTTGAACTATATATGGCCCTTACGTCGGAAGAACAGTTCTTTTGTTCTGAGCAAGCTCACTGTTCTGGCCCTATAGGAAACACAGTAGATGAGAAGAGTGCTCTTTTCTCAAAAGCAGAGTGTGTTTCTTGTAAGGCGAGCTAGTATTTGTTTTCCAGTCAGAAATGGAGTTGAATCACATGCAGTTTCTGGTCCTATGAGCAAGAGTTGTTTTGTGTTAAAAAGAGTCACTTTTGTGCTCCATTCGCCATACTCAGTGCAAAGTGCACTCGCGTCTGTTCCCAGCAAGTACAGTGTATTGGACTGAAGAGAAGCTACTGTTCTTGTCAGTTTCCTAAGCAGAGTTGAACTAGATATGGCCCGTGTGTCGGAAGCACAGTGCTTTGGTTTTGAGCAAGCTCACTGTTCTGGCCCTGTAGGAAACACAGTAGATTAGAAGAGTGCTCTTTTATCAAAAGCAGAGTGTGTTTCTTGTAAGGCGAGCTACTATTTGTTTCCCAGTGGTAAACAGAGTTGAATCACATGCAGTTTCTTGTCCTACGAGCAGGAGTTGTTTTCTGGTAAGAAGAGTCACTATTGTGCTCCCATTGCCATACACAGTGCAAATAGCACTGGCATCTGTTCCCAGCAAGTACAGTGTATTGGACTGAAGAGAAGCTACTGTTCTCGTCAATTTCCTAAGTGGAGTTTAACTGGATATGGCCCATACTTCGGAAGCACAGTTCTTTTGTTCTGAGCTAGCTTACTGTTCTGGCCCTATAGGAAACACAGTAGATTAGAAGAGTGCTCTTTTCTCAAAAGCAGAGTGTGTTTTTTGTAAGGCGAGCTACTATTTGTTTCCCAGTCAGAAATGGAGTTGAATCACATGTAGTTTCTGGTCCTACGAGCAAGAGTTGTTTTCTGGTAAGAAGAGTCACTATTGTGCTCCATTTGCCATACACAGTACAAATTGCACTTGCGTCTGTTCCCAGCAAGTACAGTGTATTGGACTGAAGAGAAGCTACTGTTCTTGTCAGTTTCCTAAGTGGAGTTGAACTAGATATGGCCCGTACGTCGGAAGCACAGTTCTTTTCTTCTGAGCAAGCTCACTGTTCTGTACCTATAGGAAACACAGTAGATTAGAAGAGTGCTCTTTTCTCAAAAGCAGAGTGTGTTTCTTGTTTGGCGAGCTACTATTTGTTTCACAGTCTGAAATGGAGTTGAATCACATACAGTTTCTGGTGCTATGAGCAAGAGTTGTTTTCTGTTAAGAAGAGTCACTATTGTGCTCCCATTGCCATACACAGTGCATATAGCACTCGCGTCTGTTCCCAGCAAGTACAGTGTATTGGACTGAAGAGAAGCTACTGTTCTCGTCAGTTTCTTAAGTTGAGATGAACTAGATATGGCCCGTACGTCGGAAGCACAGTTCTTTTCTTCTGAGCAAGCTCACTGTTCTGGACCTATAGGAAACACAGTAGATTAGAAGAGTGCTCTTTTCTCAAAAGCAGAGTGTGTTTCTTGTAAGGCGAGCTACTATTTGTTTCCCAGTCAGAAATGGAGTTGAATCACATGCAGTTTCTGGTTCTACGAGCAGAGTTGTATTCTGGTAAGAAGAGTCACTACTGTGCTCCATTTGCCATACACTGTACAAATTGCTCTTGCATCTGTTCCCAGCAAGTACAGTGTATTGGACTGAAGAGAAGCTACTGTTCTCGTCAGTTGCTAAGTGGAGTTGAATTAGATATGGCCTGTCCGTCGGAATCACACTGCTTTTCTTCTGAGCAAGCTCACTGTTCTGTCCCTATAGGAAACACAGTAGATTAGAAGAGTGCTCTTTTCTCAAAAGCAGAGTGTGTTTCTTGTTTGGCGACCTACTATTTGTTTCCCAGTCAGAAATGGAGTTGAATCACATACAGTTTCTGGTCCTATGAGCAAGAGTTGTTTTCTGGTAAGAAGAGTCACTATTGTGCTCCCATTGCCATACACAGTGCAAATAGCACTCGCGTCTGTTCACAGCAAGTACAGTGTATTGGACTGAAGAGAAGCTACTGTTCTCGTCAGTTTCTTAAGTGGAGTTGAACTAGATATGGCCCGTACGTCAGAAGCACAGTTCTTTTGTTCTGAGCAAGCTCACTCTTCTGGCCCTACAGGAAACACAATAGATTAGAAGAGTGCTCTTTTCTCAAAAGCAGAGTGTGTTTCTTGTAAGGCGATCTAGGCTTTGTTTCCCAACCAGAAAAGGATTTGAATCACATGCAGTTTCTGTTCCTACAAGCAAGAGTTGTTTTGTGGTAAAAAGAGTCACTTTTGTGCTCCATTCGCCATGCACAGTGCAAAGAGCACTTGTGTCTGTTCCCAGCAAGTACAGTGTATTGGACTGAAGAGAATCTACTGTTCTTGGCAGTTTCCTAAGTGGAGTTGAACTATATATGGCCCGTACGTCGGAAGAACAGTTCTTTTGTTCTGAGCAAGCTCACTGTTCTGGCCCTATAGGAAACACAGTAGATGAGAAGAGTGCTCTTTTCTCAAAAGCAGAGTGTGTTTCTTGTAAGGCGAGCTAGTATTTGTTTCATAGTCAGAAATGGAGTTGAATCACATGCAGTTTCTGGTCCTATGAGCAAGAGTTGTATTGTGTTAAAAAGAGTCACTTTTGTGCTCCATTCGCCATACTCAGTGCAAAGTGCACTCGCGTCTGTTCCCAGCAAGTACAGTGTATTGGACTGAAGAGAAGCTACTTTTCCTGTCAGTTTCCTAAGCAGAGTTGAACTAGATATGGCACGTGTGTCGGAAGCACAGTGCTTTGGTTTTGAGCAAGCTCACTGTTCTGGCCCTGTAGGAAACACAGTAGATTAGAAGAGTGCTCTTTTCTCAAAAGCAGAGTGTGTTTCTTGTAAGGCGAGCAAGTGTTTGTTTCCCAGTCCTAACTGGAGTTGAATCACATGCAGTTTCTTGTCCTACGAGCAAGAGTTGTTTTCTGGTAAGAAGAGTCACTATTGTGCTCCAATTGCCATACACAGTGCAAATAGCACTCGCTTCTGTTCCCAGCAAATACAGTGTATTGGACTGAAGAGAAGCTACTGTTCTCGTCAATTTCCTAAGTGGAGTTGAACTGGATATGGCCCATACTTTGGAAGCACAGTTCTTTTGTTCTGAGTTAGCTCACTGTTCTGGCCCTATAGGAAACACAGTAGATTAGAAGAGTGCTCTTTTCTGAAAAGCAGAGTGTGTTTCTTGTAAGGCGAGCTACTATTTGTTTCCCAGTCAGAAATGGAGTTGAATCACATGTAGTTTCTGGTCGTACAAGCAAGAGTTGTTTTCTGGTAAGAAGAGTCACTATTGTGCTCCCATTGCCATACACAGTGCAAATAGCACTCTCTTCTGTTCCCAGCAAATACAGTGTATTGGACTGAAGAGAAGCTACTGTTCTCGTCAATTTCCTAAGTGGAGTTGAACTGGATATGGCCCATACTTCGGAAGCACAGTTCTTTTGTTCTCAGCTAGCTCACTGTTCTGGCCCTATAGGAAACACAGTAGATTAGAAGAGTGCTCTTTTCTCAAAAGCAGAGTGTGTTTCTTGTAAGGCAAGCTACTATTTGTTTCCCAGTCAGAAATGGAGTTGAATCACATGTAGTTTCTGGTCCTACGAGCAAGAGTTGTTTTCTGGTAAGAAGAGTCACTATTGTGCTCCATTTGCCATACACAATACAAATTGCACTTGCATCTGTTCCCAGCAAGTACAGTGTATTGGACTGAAGAGAAGATACTGTTCTCGTCAGTTTCCTAAGTGGAGTTGAACTAGATATGGCCCGTAAGTCGGAAGCACAGTTCTTTTCTTCTGAGCAAGCTCACTGTTCTGTCCCTATAGGAAACACAGTAGATTAGAAGAGTGCTCTTTTCTCAAATGCAGAGTGTGTTTCTTGTAAGGCGAGCTAGGGTTTGTTTCCCAATCAGAAAAGGATTTGAATCACATGCAGTTTCTGGCCCTAGGAGCAAGAGTTGTTTTGTGGTAAAAAGAGTCACTTTTGTGCTCCAGTTGCCATGCACAGTGCAAAGAGCACTCGCGTCTGTTCCCAGCAAGTACAGTGTATTGGACTGAAGAGAAGCTATTGTTCTCGTCAGTTTCCTAAGTGGAGTTCAACTAGATATGGCCTGTATGTCGGAAGCACAGTTCTGTTGTTCTGAACAAGCTCACTGTTCTGGCCCTATAGGAAACAGTAGATTAGAAGAGTGCTCTTTTCTCAAAAGCAGAGTGTGTTTCTTGTAAGGCGAGTTAGTGTTTGTTTCCCAGTCGTAAACGGAATTGAATCACATGCAGTTTCTGGCCCTATGAGCAAGAGTTGTTTTGTGGTTAAAGAGTCACTTCTGTGCTCCATTTGCAATACACAGTGCAAATAGCACTAGCGTATGTTCCCAGCAAGTACAGTGTGTTGGACTGAAGAGAAGCTACTGTTCTTGTCAGTTTCCTAAGCAGAGTTGAACTAGATATGGCCTGTGTGTGGGAAGCACCGTGCTTTTGTTCTGAGCAAGCTCACTCTTCTGGCCCTATAGGAAACACAGGAGAGTAGAAGAGTACTCTTTTCTCAAAAGCAGAGTGTGTTTCTTGTAAGGCGAGCTAGGGTTTGTTTCCCAGTCCTATATGGAGTTGAATCACATGGAGTTTCTTGTCCTACGAGCCAGAGTTGTTTTCTGGTAAGAAGAGTCACTATTGTGCTCCCATTGCCATACACAGTGCAAATAGCACTTGCGTCTGTTCCCAGCAAGTACAGTGTATTGGACTGAAGGGAAGCTACTGTTCTCGTCAGTTTCCTAAGTGGAGTTGAACTAGATATGGCCTGTATGTCGGAAGCACAGTTCTGTTGTTCTGAGCAAGCTCACTGTTCTGGCCCTATAGGAAACACAGTAGATTAGAAGAGTGCTCTTTTATCAAAAGCAGAGTGTGTTTTTTGTAAGGCGAGCTACTATTTGTTTCACAGTCAGAAATGGAGTTGAATCACATGCAGTTTCTTGTCCTACGAGCAGGAGTTGTTTTCTGGTAAGAAGAGTCACTATTGCGCTCCCATTGCCATACACAGTGCAAATAGCACTGGCATCTGTTCCTAGCAAGTACAGTGTATTGGACTGAAGAGAAGCTACTGTTCTCGTCAGTTTCCTAAGTTGAGTTGAATTAGATATGGCCCTTATGTCGGAAGCACAGTTCTTTTGTTCTGAGCAAGCTCACTGTTCTGGCCCTATAGTAAACACAGTAGACTAGAAGAGTGCTCTTTTCTCAAAAGCAGAGTGTGTTTCTTGTAAGGAGAGCTACTATTTGTTTTTCAGTCAGAAATGGAGTTGAATCACATGTAGTTTCTGGTCCTATGAGCAAGAGTTGTTTTGTGGTAAAAAGTGTCACTTTTGTGCTCCATTCGCCATACACAGTGTAAAGAGCACTCGCGTCTGTTCCCAGCAAGTACAGTGTATTGGACTGAAGAGAAGCTACTGTTCTTGTCAGTTTCCTAAGCAGAGTTGAACTAGATATGGCCCGTTTGTGGGAAGCACAGTGCTTTTGTTCTGAGCAAGCTCACTGTTCTGGCCCTATAGGAAACACAGGAGAGTAGAAGAGTGCTCTTTTCTCAAAAGCAGAGTGTGTTTCTTGTTTGGCGAGCTACTATTTGTTTCCCAGTCAGAAATGGAGTTGAATCACATACAGTTTCTGGTCCTATGAGCAAGAGTTGTTTTCTGGTAAGAAGAGTCACTATTGTGCTCCCATTGCCATACACAGTTCAAATAGCACTCGCGTCTGTTCACAGCAAGTACAGTGTATTGGACTGAAGAGAAGCTACTGTTCTCGTCAGTTTCTTAAGTGGAGTTGAACTAGATATGGCCCGTACGTCAGAAGCACAGTTCTTTTGTTCTGAGCAAGCTCACTCTTCTGGCCCTACAGGAAACACAATAGATTAGAAGAGTGCTCTTTTCTCAAAAGCAGAGTGTGTTTCTTGTAAGGCGAGCTAGGCTTTGTTTCCCAATCAGAAAAGGATTTGAATCACATGCAGTTTCTGTTCCTACAAGCAAGAGTTGTTTTGTGGTAAAAAGAGTCACTTTTGTGCTCCATTCGCCATGCACAGTGCAAAGAGCACTTGTGTCTGTTCCCAGCAAGTACAGTGTATTGGACTGAAGAGAATCTACTGTTCTTGTCAGTTTCCTAAGTGGAGTTGAACTATATATGGCCCTTACGTCAGAAGAACAGTTCTTTTGTTCTGAGCAAGCTCACTGTTCTGGCACTATAGGAAACACAGTAGATGAGAAGAGTGCTCTTTTCTCAAAAGCAGAGTGTGTTTCTTGTAAGGCGAGCTAGTATTTGTTTTCCAGTCAGAAATGGAGTTGAATCACATGCAGTTTCTGGTCCTATGAGCAAGAGTTGTTTTGTGTTAAAAAGAGTCACTTTTGTGCTCCATTCGCCATACTCAGTGCAAAGTGCACTCGCGTCTGTTCCCAGCAAGTACAGTGTATTGGACTGAAGAGAAGCTACTGTTCTTGTCAGTTTCCTAAGCAGAGTTGAACTAGATATGGCCCGTGTGTCGGAAGCACAGTGCTTTGGTTTTGAGCAAGCTCACTGTTCTGGCCCTGTAGGAAACACAGTAGATTAGAAGAGTGCTCTTTTCTCAAAAGCAGAGTGTGTTTCTTGTAAGGCGAGCAAGTGTTTGTTTCCCAGTCCTAAATGGAGTTGAATCACATGCAGTTTCTTGTCCTAGGAGCAGGAGTTGTTTTCTGGTAAGAAGAGTCACTATTGCGCTCCCATTGCCATACACAGTGCAAATAGCACTGGCATCTGTTCCCAGCAAGTACAGTGTATTGGACTGAAGAGAAGCTACTGTTCTCGTCAATTTCCTAAGTGGAGTTGAACAGGATATGGCCCATACTTCGGAAGCACAGTTCTTTTGTTCTGAGCTAGCTCACTGTTCTGGCCCTATAGGAAACACAGTAGATTAGAAGAGTGCTCTTTTCTCAAAAGCAGAGTGTGTTTTTTGTAAGGCGAGCTACTATTTGTTTCCCAGTCAGAAATGGAGTTGAATCACATGTAGTTTCTGGTCCTACGAGCAAGAGTTGTTTTCTGGTAAGAAGAGTCACTATTGTGCTCCATTTGCCATACACAGTACAAATTGCACTTGCGTCTGTTCCCAGCAAGTACAGTGTATTGGACTGAAGAGAAGCTACTGTTCTTGTCAGTTTCCTAAGTGGAGTTGAACTAGATATGGCCCGTACGTCGGAAGCACAGTTCTTTTCTTCTGAGCAAGCTCACTGTTCTGTACCTATAGGAAACACAGTAGATTAGAAGAGTGCTCTTTTCTCAAAAGCAGAGTGTGTTTCTTGTTTGGCGAGCTACTATTTGTTTCACAGTCTGAAATGGAGTTGAATCACATACAGTTTCTGGTGCTATGAGCAAGAGTTGTTTTCTGTTAAGAAGAGTCACTATTGTGCTCCCATTGCCATACACAGTGCATATAGCACTCGCGTCTGTTCCCAGCAAGTACAGTGTATTGGACTGAAGAGAAGCTAGTGTTCTCGTCAGTTTCTTAAGTTGAGATGAACTAGATATGGCCGGTACGTCTGAAGCACAGTTTTTTCCTTCTGAGCAAGCTCACTGTTCTGGACCTATAGGAAACACAGTAGATTAGAAGAGTGCTCTTTTCTCAAAAGCAGAGTGTGTTTCTTGTAAGGCGAGCTACTATTTGTTTCCCAGTCAGAAATGGAGTTGAATCACATGTAGTTTCTGGTTCTACGAGCAAGAGTTGTATTCTGGTAAGAAGAGTCACTACTGTGCTCCATTTGCCATACACTGTACAAATTGCTCTTGCATCTGTTCCCAGCAAGTACAGTGTATTGGACTGAAGAGAAGCTACTGTTCTCGTCAGTTGCCTAAGTGGAGTTGAATTAGATATGGCCCGTCCGTCGGAATCACACTGCTTTTCTTCTGAGCAAGCTCACTGTTCTGTCCCTATAGGAAACACAGTAGATTAGAAGAGTGCTCTTTTCTCAAAAGCAGAGTGTGTTTCTTGTTTGGCGACCTACTATTTGTTTCCCAGTCAGAAATGGAGTTGAATCACATACAGTTTCTGGTCCTATGAGCAAGAGTTGTTTTCTGGTAAGAAGAGTCACTATTGTGCTCCCATTGCCATACACAGTGCAAATAGCACTCGCGTCTGTTCACAGCAAGTACAGTGTATTGGACTGAAGAGAAGCTACTGTTCTCGTCAGTTTCTTAAGTGGAGTTGAACTAGATATGGCCCGTACGTCAGAAGCACAGTTCTTTTGTTCTGAGCAAGCTCACTCTTCTGGCCCTACAGGAAACACAATAGATTAGAAGAGTGCTCTTTTCTCAAAAGCAGAGTGTGTTTCTTGTAAGGCGATCTAGGCTTTGTTTCCCAACCAGAAAAGGATTTGAATCACATGCAGTTTCTGTTCCTACAAGCAAGAGTTGTTTTGTGGTAAAAAGAGTCACTTTTGTGCTCCATTCGCCATGCACAGTGCAAAGAGCACTTGTGTCTGTTCCCAGCAAGTACAGTGTATTGGACTGAAGAGAATCTACTGTTCTTGGCAGTTTCCTAAGTGGAGTTGAACTATATATGGCCCGTACGTCGGAAGAACAGTTCTTTTGTTCTGAGCAAGCTCACTGTTCTGGCCCTATAGGAAACACAGTAGATGAGAAGAGTGCTCTTTTCTCAAAAGCAGAGTGTGTTTCTTGTAAGGCGAGCTAGTATTTGTTTCATAGTCAGAAATGGAGTTGAATCACATGCAGTTTCTGGTCCTATGAGCAAGAGTTGTATTGTGTTAAAAAGAGTCACTTTTGTGCTCCATTCGCCATACTCAGTGCAAAGTGCACTCGCGTCTGTTCCCAGCAAGTACAGTGTATTGGACTGAAGAGAAGCTACTTTTCCTGTCAGTTTCCTAAGCAGAGTTGAACTAGATATGGCACGTGTGTCGGAAGCACAGTGCTTTGGTTTTGAGCAAGCTCACTGTTCTGGCCCTGTAGGAAACACAGTAGATTAGAAGAGTGCTCTTTTCTCAAAAGCAGAGTGTGTTTCTTGTAAGGCGAGCAAGTGTTTGTTTCCCAGTCCTAACTGGAGTTGAATCACATGCAGTTTCTTGTCCTACGAGCAAGAGTTGTTTTCTGGTAAGAAGAGTCACTATTGTGCTCCAATTGCCATACACAGTGCAAATAGCACTCGCTTCTGTTCCCAGCAAATACAGTGTATTGGACTGAAGAGAAGCTACTGTTCTCGTCAATTTCCTAAGTGGAGTTGAACTGGATATGGCCCATACTTTGGAAGCACAGTTCTTTTGTTCTGAGTTAGCTCACTGTTCTGGCCCTATAGGAAACACAGTAGATTAGAAGAGTGCTCTTTTCTCAAATGCAGAGTGTGTTTCTTGTAAGGCGAGCTAGGGTTTGTTTCCCAATCAGAAAAGGATTTGAATCACATGCAGTTTCTGGCCCTAGGAGCAAGAGTTGTTTTGTGGTAAAAAGAGTCACTTTTGTGCTCCAGTTGCCATGCACAGTGCAAAGAGCACTCGCGTCTGTTCCCAGCAAGTACAGTGTATTGGACTGAAGAGAAGCTATTGTTCTCGTCAGTTTCCTAAGTGGAGTTCAACTAGATATGGCCTGTATGTCGGAAGCACAGTTCTGTTGTTCTGAACAAGCTCACTGTTCTGGCCCTATAGGAAACAGTAGATTAGAAGAGTGCTCTTTTCTCAAAAGCAGAGTGTGTTTCTTGTAAGGCGAGTTAGTGTTTGTTTCCCAGTCGTAAACGGAATTGAATCACATGCAGTTTCTGGCCCTATGAGCAAGAGTTGTTTTGTGGTTAAAGAGTCACTTCTGTGCTCCATTTGCAATACACAGTGCAAATAGCACTAGCGTATGTTCCCAGCAAGTACAGTGTATTGGACTGAAGAGAAGCTACTGTTCTTGTCAGTTTCCTAAGCAGAGTTGAACTAGATATGGCCTGTGTGTGGGAAGCACCATGCTTTTGTTCTGAGCAAGCTCACTCTTCTGGCCCTATAGGAAACACAGGAGAGTAGAAGAGTACTCTTTTCTCAAAAGCAGAGTGTGTTTCTTGTAAGGCGAGCTAGGGTTTGTTTCCCAGTCCTATATGGAGTTGAATCACATGGAGTTTCTTGTCCTACGAGCCAGAGTTGTTTTCTGGTAAGAAGAGTCACTATTGTGCTCCCATTGCCATACACAGTGCAAATAGCACTTGCGTCTGTTCCCAGCAAGTACAGTGTATTGGACTGAAGGGAAGCTACTGTTCTCGTCAGTTTCCTAAGTGGAGTTGAACTAGATATGGCCTGTATGTCGGAAGCACAGTTCTGTTGTTCTGAGCAAGCTCACTGTTCTGGCCCTATAGGAAACACAGTAGATTAGAAGAGTGCTCTTTTATCAAAAGCAGAGTGTGTTTTTTGTAAGGCGAGCTACTATTTGTTTCACAGTCAGAAATGGAGTTGAATCACATGCAGTTTCTTGTCCTACGAGCAGGAGTTGTTTTCTGGTAAGAAGAGTCACTATTGCGCTCCCATTGCCATACACAGTGCAAATAGCACTGGCATCTGTTCCTAGCAAGTACAGTGTATTGGACTGAAGAGAAGCTACTGTTCTCGTCAGTTTCCTAAGTTGAGTTGAATTAGATATGGCCCTTATGTCGGAAGCACAGTTCTTTTGTTCTGAGCAAGCTCACTGTTCTGGCCCTATAGTAAACACAGTAGACTAGAAGAGTGCTCTTTTCTCAAAAGCAGAGTGTGTTTCTTGTAAGGAGAGCTACTATTTGTTTTTCAGTCAGAAATGGAGTTGAATCACATGTAGTTTCTGGTCCTATGAGCAAGAGTTGTTTTGTGGTAAAAAGTGTCACTTTTGTGCTCCATTCGCCATACACAGTGTAAAGAGCACTCGCGTCTGTTCCCAGCAAGTACAGTGTATTGGACTGAAGAGAAGCTACTGTTCTTGTCAGTTTCCTAAGCAGAGTTGAACTAGATATGGCCCGTTTGTGGGAAGCACAGTGCTTTTGTTCTGAGCAAGCTCACTGTTCTGGCCCTATAGGAAACACAGGAGAGTAGAAGAGTGCTCTTTTCTCAAAAGCAGAGTGTGTTTCTTGTAAGGCAAGCTAGTGTTTGTTTCCCAGTCCTATATGGAGTTGAATCACATGCAGTTTCTTGTCCTACGAGCAAAAGTTGTTTTCTGGTAAGAAGAGTCACGATTGCGCTCCCATTGCCATACACAGTGCAAATAGCACTTGGGTCTGTTCCCAGCAAGTACAGTGTATTGGACTGAAGAGAAGCTACTGTTCTCGTCAGTTTTTAAGTGGAGTTGAACTAGATATGGCCCGTACGTCAGAAGCACAGTTCTTTTGTTCTGAGCAAGCTCACTCTTCTGGCCCTACAGGAAACACAATAGATTAGAAGAGTGCTCTTTTCTCAAAAGCAGAGTGTGTTTCTTGTAAGGCGAGCTAGGCTTTGTTTCCCAATCAGAAAAGGATTTGAATCACATGCAGTTTCTGGTCCTACAAGCAAGAGTTGTTTTGTGGTAAAAGAGTCACTTTTGTGCTCCATTCGCCATGCACAGTGCAAAGAGCACTTGTGTCTGTTCCCAGCAAGTACAGTGTATTGGACTGAAGAGAATCTACTGTTCTTGTCAGTTTCCTAAGTGGAGTTGAACTATATATGGCCCTTACGTCGGAAGAACAGTTCTTTTGTTCTGAGCTAGCTCACTGTTCTGGCCCTATAGGAAACACAGTAGATGAGAAGAGTGCTCTTTTCTCAAAAGCAGAGTGTGTTTCTTGTAAGGCGAGCTAGTATTTGTTTTCCAGTCAGAAATGGAGTTGAATCACATGCAGTTTCTGGTCCTATGAGCAAGAGTTGTTTTGTGTTAAAAAGAGTCACTTTTGTGCTCCATTCGCCATACTCAGTGCAAAGTGCACTCGCGTCTGTTCCCAGCAAGTACAGTGTATTGGACTGAAGAGAAGCTACTGTTCTTGTCAGTTTCCTAAGCAGAGTTGAACTAGATATGGCCCGTGTGTCGGAAGCACAGTGCTTTGGTTTTGAGCAAGCTCACTGTTCTGGCCCTGTAGGAAACACAGTAGATTAGAAGAGTGCTCTTTTATCAAAAGCAGAGTGTGTTTCTTGTAAGGCGAGCTACTATTTGTTTCCCAGTGGTAAACAGAGTTGAATCACATGCAGTTTCTTGTCCTACGAGCAGGAGTTGTTTTCTGGTAAGAAGAGTCACTATTGTGCTCCCATTGCCATACACAGTGCAAATAGCACTGGCATCTGTGTCCAGCAAGTACAGTGTATTGGACTGAAGAGAAGCTACTGTTCTCGTCAATTTCCTAAGTGGAGTTGAACTGGATATGGCCCATACTTCGGAAGCACAGTTCTTTTGTTCTGAGCTAGCTCACTGTTCTGGCCCTATAGGAAACACAGTAGATTAGAAGAGTGCTCTTTTCTCAAAAGCAGAGTGTGTTTTTTGTAAGGCGAGCTACTATTTGTTTCCCAGTCAGAAATGGAGTTGAATCACATGTAGTTTCTGGTCCTACGAGCAAGAGTTGTTTTCTGGTAAGAAGAGTCACTATTGTGCTCCATTTGCCATACACAGTACAAATTGCACTTGCGTCTGTTCCCAGCAAGTACAGTGTATTGGACTGAAGAGAAGCTACTGTTCTTGTCAGTTTCCTAAGTGGAGTTGAACTAGATATGGCCCGTACGTCGGAAGCACAGTTCTTTTCTTCTGAGCAAGCTCACTGTTCTGTACCTATAGGAAACACAGTAGATTAGAAGAGTGCTCTTTTCTCAAAAGCAGAGTGTGTTTCTTGTTTGGCGAGCTACTATTTGTTTCACAGTCTGAAATGGAGTTGAATCACATACAGTTTCTGGTGCTATGAGCAAGAGTTGTTTTCTGTTAAGAAGAGTCACTATTGTGCTCCCATTGCCATACACAGTGCATATAGCACTCGCGTCTGTTCCCAGCAAGTACAGTGTATTGGACTGAAGAGAAGCTACTGTTCTCGTCAGTTTCTTAAGTTGAGATGAACTAGATATGGCCCGTACGTCGGAAGCACAGTTCTTTTCTTCTGAGCAAGCTCACTGTTCTGGACCTATAGGAAACACAGTAGATTAGAAGAGTGCTCTTTTCTCAAAAGCAGAGTGTGTTTCTTGTAAGGCGAGCTACTATTTGTTTCCCAGTCAGAAATGGAGTTGAATCACATGCAGTTTCTGGTTCTACGAGCAGAGTTGTATTCTGGTAAGAAGAGTCACTACTGTGCTCCATTTGCCATACACTGTACAAATTGCTCTTGCATCTGTTCCCAGCAAGTACAGTGTATTGGACTGAAGAGAAGCTACTGTTCTCGTCAGTTGCTAAGTGGAGTTGAATTAGATATGGCCCGTCCGTCGGAATCACAGTGCTTTTCTTCTGAGCAAGCTCACTGTTCTGTCCCTATAGGAAACACAGTAGATTAGAAGAGGGCTCTTTTCTCAAAAGCAGAGTGTGTTTCTTGTTTGGCGAGCTACTATTTGTTTCCCAGTCAGAAATGGAGTTGAATCACATACAGTTTCTGGTCCTATGAGCAAGAGTTGTTTTCTGGTAAGAAGAGTCAATATTGTGCTCCCATTGCCATACACAGTTCAAATAGCACTCGCGTCTGTTCACAGCAAGTACAGTGTATTGGACTGAAGAGAAGCTACTGTTCTCGTCAGTTTCTTAAGTGGAGTTGAACTAGATATGGCCCGTACGTCAGAAGCACAGTTCTTTTGTTCTGAGCAAGCTCACTCTTCTGGCCCTACAGGAAACACAATAGATTAGAAGAGTGCTCTTTTCTCAAAAGCAGAGTGTGTTTCTTGTAAGGCGAGCTAGGCTTTGTTTCCCAATCAGAAAAGGATTTGAATCACATGCAGTTTCTGTTCCTACAAGCAAGAGTTGTTTTGTGGTAAAAAGAGTCACTTTTGTGCTCCATTCGCCATGCACAGTGCAAAGAGCACTTGTGTCTGTTCCCAGCAAGTACAGTGTATTGGACTGAAGAGAATCTACTGTTCTTGTCAGTTTCCTAAGTGGAGTTGAACTATATATGGCCCTTACGTCAGAAGAACAGTTCTTTTGTTCTGAGCAAGCTCACTGTTCTGGCACTATAGGAAACACAGTAGATGAGAAGAGTGCTCTTTTCTCAAAAGCAGAGTGTGTTTCTTGTAAGGCGAGCTAGTATTTGTTTTCCAGTCAGAAATGGAGTTGAATCACATGCAGTTTCTGGTCCTATGAGCAAGAGTTGTTTTGTGTTAAAAAGAGTCACTTTTGTGCTCCATTCGCCATACTCAGTGCAAAGTGCACTCGCGTCTGTTCCCAGCAAGTACAGTGTATTGGACTGAAGAGAAGCTACTGTTCTTGTCAGTTTCCTAAGCAGAGTTGAACTAGATATGGCCCGTGTGTCGGAAGCACAGTGCTTTGGTTTTGAGCAAGCTCACTGTTCTGGCCCTGTAGGAAACACAGTAGATTAGAAGAGTGCTCTTTTCTCAAAAGCAGAGTGTGTTTCTTGTAAGGCGAGCAAGTGTTTGTTTCCCAGTCCTAAATGGAGTTGAATCACATGCAGTTTCTTGTCCTAGGAGCAGGAGTTGTTTTCTGGTAAGAAGAGTCACTATTGCGCTCCCATTGCCATACACAGTGCAAATAGCACTGGCATCTGTTCCCAGCAAGTACAGTGTATTGGACTGAAGAGAAGCTACTGTTCTCGTCAATTTCCTAAGTGGAGTTGAACAGGATATGGCCCATACTTCGGAAGCACAGTTCTTTTGTTCTGAGCTAGCTCACTGTTCTGGCCCTATAGGAAACACAGTAGATTAGAAGAGTGCTCTTTTCTCAAAAGCAGAGTGTGTTTTTTGTAAGGCGAGCTACTATTTGTTTCCCAGTCAGAAATGGAGTTGAATCACATGTAGTTTCTGGTCCTACGAGCAAGAGTTGTTTTCTGGTAAGAAGAGTCACTATTGTGCTCCATTTGCCATACACAGTACAAATTGCACTTGCGTCTGTTCCCAGCAAGTACAGTGTATTGGACTGAAGAGAAGCTACTGTTCTTGTCAGTTTCCTAAGTGGAGTTGAACTAGATATGGCCCGTACGTCGGAAGCACAGTTCTTTTCTTCTGAGCAAGCTCACTGTTCTGTACCTATAGGAAACACAGTAGATTAGAAGAGTGCTCTTTTCTCAAAAGCAGAGTGTGTTTCTTGTTTGGCGAGCTACTATTTGTTTCACAGTCTGAAATGGAGTTGAATCACATACAGTTTCTGGTGCTATGAGCAAGAGTTGTTTTCTGTTAAGAAGAGTCACTATTGTGCTCCCATTGCCATACACAGTGCATATAGCACTCGCGTCTGTTCCCAGCAAGTACAGTGTATTGGACTGAAGAGAAGCTACTGTTCTCGTCAGTTTCTTAAGTTGAGATGAACTAGATATGGCCGGTACGTCTGAAGCACAGTTTTTTTCTTCTGAGCAAGCTCACTGTTCTGGACCTATAGGAAACACAGTAGATTAGAAGAGTGCTCTTTTCTCAAAAGCAGAGTGTGTTTCTTGTAAGGCGAGCTACTATTTGTTTCCCAGTCAGAAATGGAGTTGAATCACATGTAGTTTCTGGTTCTACGAGCAAGAGTTGTATTATGGTAAGAAGAGTCACTACTGTGCTCCATTTGCCATACACTGTACAAATTGCTCTTGCATCTGTTCCCAGCAAGTACAGTGTATTGGACTGAAGAGAAGCTACTGTTCTCGTCAGTTGCCTAAGTGGAGTTGAATTAGATATGGCCCGTCCGTCGGAATCACACTGCTTTTCTTCTGAGCAAGCTCACTGTTCTGTCCCTATAGGAAACACAGTAGATTAGAAGAGTGCTCTTTTCTCAAAAGCAGAGTGTGTTTCTTGTTTGGCGACCTACTATTTGTTTCCCAGTCAGAAATGGAGTTGAATCACATACAGTTTCTGGTCCTATGAGCAAGAGTTGTTTTCTGGTAAGAAGAGTCACTATTGTGCTCCCATTGCCATACACAGTGCAAATAGCACTCGCGTCTGTTCACAGCAAGTACAGTGTATTGGACTGAAGAGAAGCTACTGTTCTCGTCAGTTTCTTAAGTGGAGTTGAACTAGATATGGCCCGTACGTCAGAAGCACAGTTCTTTTGTTCTGAGCAAGCTCACTCTTCTGGCCCTACAGGAAACACAATAGATTAGAAGAGTGCTCTTTTCTCAAAAGCAGAGTGTGTTTCTTGTAAGGCGATCTAGGCTTTGTTTCCCAACCAGAAAAGGATTTGAATCACATGCAGTTTCTGTTCCTACAAGCAAGAGTTGTTTTGTGGTAAAAAGAGTCACTTTTGTGCTCCATTCGCCATGCACAGTGCAAAGAGCACTTGTGTCTGTTCCCAGCAAGTACAGTGTATTGGACTGAAGAGAATCTACTGTTCTTGGCAGTTTCCTAAGTGGAGTTGAACTATATATGGCCCGTACGTCAGAAGAACAGTTCTTTTGTTCTGAGCAAGCTCACTGTTCTGGCCCTATAGGAAACACAGTAGATGAGAAGAGTGCTCTTTTCTCAAAAGCAGAGTGTGTTTCTTGTAAGGCGAGCTAGTATTTGTTTCATAGTCAGAAATGGAGTTGAATCACATGCAGTTTCTGGTCCTATGAGCAAGAGTTGTATTGTGTTAAAAAGAGTCACTTTTGTGCTCCATTCGCCATACTCAGTGCAAAGTGCACTCGCGTCTGTTCCCAGCAAGTACAGTGTATTGGACTGAAGAGAAGCTACTTTTCCTGTCAGTTTCCTAAGCAGAGTTGAACTAGATATGGCACGTGTGTCGGAAGCACAGTGCTTTGGTTTTGAGCAAGCTCACTGTTCTGGCCCTGTAGGAAACACAGTAGATTAGAAGAGTGCTCTTTTCTCAAAAGCAGAGTGTGTTTCTTGTAAGGCGAGCAAGTGTTTGTTTCCCAGTCCTAACTGGAGTTGAATCACATGCAGTTTCTTGTCCTACGAGCAAGAGTTGTTTTCTGGTAAGAAGAGTCACTATTGTGCTCCAATTGCCATACACAGTGCAAATAGCACTCGCTTCTGTTCCCAGCAAATACAGTGTATTGGACTGAAGAGAAGCTACTGTTCTCGTCAATTTCCTAAGTGGAGTTGAACTGGATATGGCCCATACTTTGGAAGCACAGTTCTTTTGTTCTGAGTTAGCTCACTGTTCTGGCCCTATAGGAAACACAGTAGATTAGAAGAGTGCTCTTTTCTGAAAAGCAGAGTGTGTTTCTTGTAAGGCGAGCTACTATTTGTTTCCCAGTCAGAAATGGAGTTGAATCACATGTAGTTTCTGGTCGTACAAGCAAGAGTTGTTTTCTGGTAAGAAGAGTCACTATTGTGCTCCCATTGCCATACACACTGCAAATAGTACTCGCGTATGTTCCCAGCAAGTACAGTGTATTGGACTGAGAGAAGCTACTGTTCTCGTCAGTTTCCTAAGTGGAGTTCAACTAGATATGGCCCATACTTCGGAAGCACAGTTCTTTTGTTCTGCGCAAGCTCACTGTTCTGGCCCTATAGGAAACACAGTAGACTAGAAGAGTGCTCTTTTCTCAAAAGCAGAGTGTGTTTCTTGTAAGGCGAGCTACTATTTGTTTCCCAGTCAGAAATGGAGTTGAATCACATGTAGTTTCTGGTCCTATGAGCAAGAGTTGTTTTGTGGTAAAAATAGTCACTTTTGTGCTCCATTCTCCATACACAGTGCAAAGAGCACTCGTGTCTGTTCCCAGCAAGTACAGTGTATGGGACTGAAGAGAAGCTACTGTTCTTGTCAGTTTCCTAAGCAGAGTTGAACTAGATATGGCCCGTTTGTCGGAAGCACAGTGCTTTTGTTCTGAGCAAGCTCACTGTTCTGGCCCTATAGGAAACACAGGAGAGTAGGAGAGTGCTCTTTTCTCAAAAGCAGAGTGTGTTTCTTGTAAGGCAAGCTAGTGTTTGTTTCCCAGTCCTATATGGAGTTGAATCACATGCAGTTTCTTGTCCTACGAGCAAAAGTTGTTTTCTGGTAAGAAGAGTCACGATTGCGCTCCCATTGCCATACACAGTGCAAATAGCACTTGGGTCTGTTCCCAGCAAGTACAGTGTATTGGACTGAAGAGAAGCTACTGTTCTCGTCAGTTTCCTAAGTGGAGTTGAACTAGATATGGCCGTATGTCGGAAGCACAGTTCTTTTTTTCTGAGCAAGCTCACTCTTCTGGCCCTATAGGAAACACAATAGATTAGAAGAGTGCTCTTTTCTCAAAAGCAGAGTGTGTTTCTTGTAAGGCGAGCTAGGCTTTGTTTCCCAATCAGAAAAGGATTTGAATCACATGCAGTTTCTGGTCCTACAAGCAAGAGTTGTTTTGTGGTAAAAAGAGTCACTTTTGTGCTCCATTCGCCATGCACAGTGCAAAGAGCACTTGTGTCTGTTCCCAGCAAGTACAGTGTATTGGACTGAAGAGAATCTACTGTTCTTGTCAGTTTCCTAAGTGGAGTTGAACTATATATGGCCCTTACGTCAGAAGAACAGTTCTTTTGTTCTGAGCAAGTTCACTGTTCTGGCCCTATTGGAAACACAGTAGATGAGAAGAGTGCTCTTTTCTCAAAAGCAGAGTGTGTTTCTTGTAAGGCGAGCTAGTATTTGTTTCCCAGTCAAAAATGGAGTTGAATCACATGCAGTTTCTGGTCCTATGAGCAAGAGTTGTTTTGTGTTAAAAAGAGTCACTTTGTGCTCCATTCGCCATACTCAGTGCAAAGTGCACTCGCGTCTGTTCCCAGCAAGTACAGTGTATTGGACTGAAGAGAAGCTACTGTTCTTGTCAGTTTCCTAAGCAGAGTTGAACTAGATATGGCCCGTGTGTCGGAAGCACAGTGCTTTGGTTTTGAGCAAGCTCACTGTTCTGGCCCTATAGGAAACACAGTAGATTAGAAGAGTGCTCTTTTCTCAAAAGCAGAGTGTGTTTTTTGTAAGGCGAGCTACTATTTGTTTCACAGTCAGAAATGGAGTTGAATCACATGCAGTTTCTTGTCCTACGAGCAGGAGTTGTTTTCTGGTAAGAAGAGTCACTATTGCGCTCCCATTGCCATACACAGTGCAAATAGCACTCGCATCTGTTCCCAGCAAGTACAGTGTATTTGACTTAAGAGAAGCTACTGTTCTCGTCAGTTTCCTAAGTTGAGTTGAACAAGATATGGCCCATACGTCGGAAACACAGTTCTTTTGTTCTGAGCAAGCTCACTGTTCTGGCCCTATAGGAAAAACAGTAGACTAGAAGAGTGCTCATTTCTCAAAAGCAGAGTGTGTTTTTTGTAAGGCGAGCTACTATTTGTTTCCCAGTCAGAAATGGAGTTGAATCACATGTAGTTTCTGGTCCTACAAGCAAGAGTTGTTTTCTGGTAAGAAGAGTCACTATTCTGCTCCCATTGCCATACACAGTGCAAATAGCACTTGCGTCTGTTCCCATCAAGTATAGTGTATTGGACTGAAGAGAAGCTACTGTTCTCGTCAGTTTCCTAAGTGGAGTTGAACTAGATATGGCCCTTATGTCCGAAGCAAGTTCTTTTATTCTGAGCAAGCTCACTGTTCTGTCTCTATAGGAAACACAGTAGATTAGAAGAGTGCTCTTTTCTCAAAAGCAGAGTGTGTTTTTTGCAAGGCGAGATAGTGTTTGTTTTCCAATCCGAAAAGGATTTGAATCACATGCAGTTTCTGGTCCTACGAGCAAGAGTTGTTTTGTGTTAAAAAGAGTCACTTTTGTGCTCAATTCGCCATACACAGTGCAAATAGCACTAGCGTCTGTTCTCATCAAGTACAGTGTATTGGACTGAAGAGAAGCTACTGTTCTTGTCAGTTTCCTAAGCAGAGTTGAACTAGATATGGCCCGTGTGTCGGAAGCCCAGTGCTTTGGTTTTGAGCAAGCTCACTGTTCTGGCCCAGTAGGAAACACAGTAGATTAGAAGAGTGCTCTTTTCTCAAAAGCAGAGTGTGTTTCTTGTAAGGCGAGCTAGTGTTTGTTTCCCAGTCAGAAATGGAGTTGAATCACATGCAGTTTCTTGTCCTACGAGCAAGAGTTGTTTTCTGGTAAGAAGAGTCACTATTGCGCTCCAATTGCCATACACAGTGCAAATAGCACTCGCGTCTGTTCCCAGCAAGTACAGTGTATTGGACTGAAGAGAAGCTACTTTTCTTGTCAGTTTCCTAAGCAGAGTTGAACTAGATATGGCCCGTTTGTGGGAAGCACAGTGCTTTTGTTCTGAGCAAGCTCACTGTTCTGGCCTTATAGGAAACACAGGAGAGTAGAAGTTTACTCTTTTCTCAAAAGCAGAGTGTGTTTCTTGTAAGGCGAGCTAGGGTTTGTTTCCCAGTCCTATATGGAGTTGAATCACATGGAGTTTCTTCTCCTACGAGCAAGAGTTGTTTTCTGGTAAGAAGAGTCACTATTGCGCTCCCATTGACATACACAGTGCAAACAGCACTTGCGTCTGTTCCCAGCAAGTACAGTGTATTGGACTGAAGAGAAGCTACTGTTCTCGTCAGTTTCCTAAGTGGAGTTGAACTAGATATGGCCTGTATGTCGGGAAGCACAGTTCTTTTGTTCTGAGCAAGCTCACTGTTCTGGCCCTAAAGGAAACACAGTAGATTAGAAGAGTGCTCTTTTCTCAAAAGCAGAGTGTGTTTTTTGTAAGGGGAGCTACTATTTGTTTCACAGTCAGAAATGGAGTCGAATCACATGCAGTTTCTTGTCCTACGAGCAGGAGTTGTTTTCTGGTAAGAAGAGTCACTATTGTGCTCCCATTGCCATACACAGTGCAAATAGCACTCGCATCTGTTCCCAGCAAGTACAGTGTATTGGACTGAAGAGAAGCTACTGTTCTCGCCAGTTTCCTAAGTTGAGTTGAACTAGATATGGCCTGTACGTCGGAAGCACAGTTCTTTTTTTCTGAGCAGGCTCACTGTTCTGGCCCTATAGGAAACACAGGAGAGTAGAAGAGTGCTCTTTTCTCAAAAGCAGAGTGTGTTTCTTGTTTGGCGAGCTACTATTTGTTTCCCAGTCAGAAATGGAGTTGAATCACATACAGATTCTGGTCCTACGAGCAGGAGTTGTTTTCTGGTAAGAAGAGTCACTATTGAGCTCCCATTGCCATACACAGTGCAAATAACACTTGCGTCTGTTCCCAGCAAGTACAGTGTATTGGACTGAAGAGAAGCTACTGTTCTCGTAAGTTTCTTAAGTGGAGTTGAACTATATATGGCCCGTACGTCGGAAGCACAGTTCTTTTGTTCTGAGCAAGCTCACTCTTCTGGCCCTATAGGAAACACAATAGATTAGAAGAGTGCTCTTTTCTCAAAAGCAGAGTGTGTTTCTTGTAAGGCGAGCTAGTGTTTGTTTCCCAATCAGAATAGGATTTGAATCACATGCAGTTTCTGGTCCTAGGAGCAAGAGTTGTTTTGTGGTAAAAAGAGTCACTTTTGTGCTCCATTCGCCATGCACAGTGCAAAGAGCACTCGCGTCTGTTCCCAGCAAGTACAGAGTATTGGACTGAAGAGAAGCTACTGTTCTTGTCAGTTTCCTAAGTGGAGTTGAACTAGATTGGCCCGTAGGTCGGAAGCACAGTTCTTTTGTTCTGAGCAAGCTCACTGTTCTGGCCCTACAGGAAACACTGTAGATTAGAAGAGTGCTCTTTTCTCAAAAGCAGAGTGTGTTTCTTGTAAGGCGAGCTAGTATTTGTTTCTCAGTCAGAAATGGAGTTGAATCACATGCAGTTTCTGGTCCTACGAGCAAGAGTTGTTTTCTGGTAAGAAGAGTCACTATTGTGCTCCCATTGCCATACACAGTGCAAATAGCACTAGCGTCTGTTCCCAGAAAGTACAGTGTATTGGACTGAAGAGAAGCTACTGTTCTCGTCAGTTTCCTAAGTGGAGTTCAACTAGATATGGCCTGTATGTCGGAAGCACAGTTCTGTTGCTCTGAGCAAGCTCGCTGTTCTAGCACTATAGGAAACACAGTAGATTAGAAGAGTGCTCTTTTCTCAAAAGCAGAGTGTGTTTCTTGTAAGGCGAGCTAGTGTTTGTTTCCCAGTCGTAAACGGAGTTGAATCACATGCAGTTTCTGGTCCTATGAGCAAGAGTTGTTTTGTGGTAAAAAGAGTCACTTCTGTGCTCCATTTGCAATACACAGTGAAAATAGCACTCGCGTATGTTCCCAGCAAGTACAGTGTATTGGACTGAACAGAAGCTACTGTTCTTGTCAGTTTCCTAAGCAGAGTTGAACTATATGTGGCCCGTGTGTGGGAAACACAGTGCCTTTGTTCTGAGCAAGCTCACTGTTCTGGCCCTATAGGAAACACAGGAGAGTAGAAGAGTACTCTTTTCTCAAAAGCAGAGTGTGTTTCTTGTAAGGCGAGCTATGGTTTGTTTCCCAGTCCTATATGGAGTTGAATCACATGGAGTTTCTTGTTCTACGAGCAAGAGTTGTTTTCTGGTAAGAAGAGTCACTATTGCGCTCCCATTGCCATACACAGTGCAAATAGCACTTGCGTCTGTTCCCAGCAAGTACAGTGTATTGGACTGAGAGAAGCTACTGTTCTCGTCAGTTTCCTAAGTGGAGTTGAACTAGATATGGCCTGTAAGTCGGAAGCACAGTTCTTTTGTTCTGAGCAAGCTCACTGTTCTTGCCCTATAGGAAACACAGTAGATAGAAGAGTGCTCTTTTATCAAAAGCAGAGTTTGTTTTTTGTAAGGCGAGCTACTATTTGTTTCACAGTCAGAAATGGAGTCGAATCACATGCAGTTTCTTGTCCTACGAGCAGGAGTTGTTTTCTGGTAAGAAGAGTCACTATTGCGCTCCCATTGCCATACACAGTGCAAATAGCCCTCGCATCTGTTCCCAGCAAGTACAGAGTATTTGACTTAAGAGAAGCTACTGTTCTCGTCAGTTTTTTAAGTGGAGTTGAACTAGATATGGCCCGTACGTTGGAAGCACAGTTCTTTTGTTCTGAGCAAGCTCACTGTTCTGGCCCTATAGGAAACACAGTAGACTAGAAGAGTGCTCTTTTCTCAAAAGCAGAGTGTGTTTATTGTAAGGCTAGCTACTATTTGTTTCCCAGTCAGAAATGGAGTTGAATCACATGCAGTTTCTGGTCCTACGAGCAAGAGTTGTTTTCTGGTAAGAAGAGTCACTATTGTGCTCCCATTGCCATACACAGTGCAAATAGCACTTGCGTCTGTTCCCATCAAGTATAGTGTATTGGACTGAAGAGAAGCTACTGTTCTCGTCAGTTTCCTAAGTGGAGTTGAACTAGATATGGCCCTTATGTCGGAAGCAAGTTCTTTTATTCTGAGCAAGCTCACTGTTCTGTCCCTATAGAAAACACAGTAGATTAGAAGAGTGCTCTTTTCTCAAAAGCAGAGTGTGTTTTTTGTAAGGCGAGATAGTGTTTGTTTTCCAATCAGAAAAGGATTTGAATCACATGCAGTTTCTGGTCCTACAAGCAAGAGTTGTTTTGTGGTAAAAAGAGTCACTTTTGTGCTCAATTCGCCATACACAGTGCAAATAGCACTAGCGACTGTTCTCATCAAGTACAGTGTATTGGACTGAAGAGAAGCTACTGTTCTTGTCAGTTTCCTAAGCAGAGTTGAACTAGATATGGCCTGTGTGTCGGAAGCACAGTGCTTTTGTTCTGAGCAAGTTAACTGTTCTGGCCCTATAGGAAACACAGGAGAGTAGAAGAGTGCTCTTTTCTCAAAAGCAGAGTGTGTTTCTTGTAAGGCGAGCTAGTATTTGTTTCTCAGTCAGAAATGGAGTTGAATCACATGCAGTTTCTGGTCCTACGAGCAAGAGTTGTTTTCTGGTAAGAAGAGTCACTATTGTGCTCCCATTGCCATACACAGTGCAAATAGCACTCGCGTCTGTTCCCAGCAAGTACAGTGTATTGGACTGAAGAGAAGCTACTGTTCTCGTCAGTTTCCTAAGTGGAGTTCAACAAGATATGGCCTGTATGTCGGAAGCACAGTTCTGTTGCTCTGAGCAAGCTCGCTGTTCTGGCACTATAGGAAACACAGTAGATTAGAAGAGTGCTCTTTTCTCAAAAGCAGAGTGTGTTTCTTGTAAGGCGAGCTAGTGTTTGTTTCCCAGTCGTAAACGGAGTTGAATCACATGCAGTTTCTGGTCCTATGAGCAACAGTTGTTTTGTGGTAAAAAGAGTCACTTCTGTGCTCCATTTGCAATACACAGTGCAAATAGCACTCGCGTATGTTCCCAGCAAGTACAGTGTATTGGACTGAAGAGAAGCTACTGTTCTTGTCAGTTTCCTAAGCAGAGTTGAACTATATATGGCCCGTGTGTGGGAAACACAGTGCCTTTGTTCTGAGCAAGCTAACTGTTCTGGCCCTATGGGAAACACAGGAGAGTAGAAGAGTACTCTTTTCTCAAAAGCAGAGTGTGTTTCTTGTAAGGCGAGCTATGGTTTGTTTCCCAGTCCTATATGGAGTTGAATCACATGAAGTTTCTTGTCCTACGAGCAAGAGTTGTTTTCTGGTAAGAAGAGTCACTATTGCGCTCCCATTGCCATACACAGTGCAAATAGCACTTGCGTCTGTTCCCAGCAAGTACAGTGTATTGGACTGAGAGAAGCTACTGTTCTCGTCAGTTTCCTAAGTGGAGTTGAACTAGATATGGCCTGTAAGTCGGAAGCACAGTTCTTTTGTTCTGAGCAAGCTCACTGTTCTTGCCCTATAGGAAACACAGTAGATTAGAAGAGTGCTCTTTTATCAAAAGCAGAGTTTGTATTTCGTAAGGCGAGCTACTATTTGTTTCACAGTCAGAAATGGAGTCGAATCACGTGCAGTTTCTTGTCCTACGAGCAGGAGTTGTTTTCTGGTAAGAAGAGTCACTATTACGCTCCCATTAACATACACAGTGCAAATAGCACTCGCATCTGTTCCCAGCAAGTACAGTGTATTTGACTTAAGAGAAGCTACTGTTCTCGTCAGTTTCCTAAGTTGAGTTGAACTAGATATGGCCCGTATGTCGGAAGCACAGTTCTTTTGTTCTGAGCAAGCTCACTGTTCTGGCCCTATAGGAAACACAGGAGAGTAGAAGAGTGCTCTTTTCTCAAAAGCAGAGTGTGTTTCTTGTAAGGCGAGCTACTATTTGTTTCCCAGTCAGAAATGGAGTTGAATCACATGTAGTTTCTGGTCCTACGAGCAAGAGTTGTTTTCTGCTAAGAACAGTCACTATTGTGCTCCCATTGCCATACACAGTGCAAATAGCACTTGCGTCTGTTCCCATCAAGTATAGTGTATTGGCCTAAAGAGAAGCTACTGTTCTCGTCAGTTTCGTAAGTGGAGTTGAACTAGATATGGCCCTTATGTCGGAAGCAAGTTCTTTTATTCTGAGCAAGCTCACTGTTCTGTCCCTATAGGAAACACAGTAGATTAGAAGAGTGCTCTCTTCTCAAAAGCAGAGTGTGTTTTTTGTAAGGCGAGATAGTGTTTGTTTTCCAATCAGAAAAGGATTTGAATCACATGCAGTTTCTGGTCCTACGAGCAAGAGTTGTTTTGTGGTAAAAAGAGTCACTTTTGTGCTCAATTCGCCATACACAGTGCAAATAGCACTAGCGTCTGTTCTCATCAAGTACAGTGTATTGGACTGAAGAGAAGCTACTGTTCTTGTCAGTTTCCTAAGCAGAGTTGAACTAGATATGGCCTGTGTGTCGGAAGCACAGTGCTTTTGTTCTGAGCAAGTTAACTGTTCTGGCCCTATAGGAAACACAGGAGAGTAGAAGAGTGCTCTTTTCTCAAAAGCAGAGTGTGTTTCTCGTAAGGCAAGCTAGTGTTTGTTTCCCAGTCCTATTTGGAGTTGAATCACATGCAGTTTCTTGTCCTACGAGCAAACGTTGTTTTCTGGTAAGAAGAGTCACTATTGCGCTCCCATTGCCATACACAGTGCAAATAGCACTTGTGTCTGTTCCCAGCAAATACAGTGTGTTGGACTGAAGAGAAGCTACTGTTCTCGTCAGTTTCGTAAGTGGAGTTGAACTAGATATGGCCAGTACATCGAAAGCACAGTTCTTTGGTTCTGAGCAAGCTCACTGTTCTGGCACTATAGGAAACACAGTAGATTAGAAGAGTGCTCTTTTCTCAAAAGCAGAGTATGTTTCTTGTAAGGCGAGCTAGTATTTGTTTCCCAGTCAGAAATGGATTTGAATTACATGCAGTTTCTGGTCCTACGAGCAGGAGTTGTTTTCTAGTAAGAAGAGTCACTATTGCGCTCCCATTGCCATACACAGTGCAAATAGCACTTGCATCTGTTCCCAGCAAGTACAGTGTATTGGACTGAAAAGAAGCTACTGGTCTCGTCAGTTTCCTAAGTTGAGATGAACTAGATATGGCCCATACGTCGGAAGCACAGTTCTTTTCTTCTGAGCTAGCTCACTGATCTGTCCCTATAGGAAACACAGTAGATTAGAAGAGTGCTCTTTTCTCAAAAGCAGAGTGTGTTTCTTGTTTGGCGAGCTACTATTTGTTTCCCAGTCAGAAATGGAGTTGAATCACATGCAGTTTCTTGTCCTACGAGCAGGAGTTGTTTTCTGGTAAGAAGAGTCACTATTGCGCTCCCATTGCCATACACAGTGCAAATAGCACTCGCATCTGTTCCCAGCAAGTACAGTGTATTGGATTGAAGAGAAGCTACTGTTCTCGCCAGTTTCCTAAGTTGAGTTGAACTAGATATGGCCTGTACGTCGGAAGCACAGTTCTTTTTTTCTGAGCAGGCTCACTGTTCTGGCCCTATAGGAAACACAGGAGAGTAGAAGAGTGCTCTTTTCTCAAAAGCAGAGTGTGTTTCTTGTTTGGCGAGCTACTATTTGTTTCCCAGTCAGAAATGGAGTTGAATCACATACAGTTTCTGGTCCTAGGAGCAAGAGTTGTTTTCTGGTAAGAAGAGTCACTATTGAGCTCCCATTGCCATACTCAGTGCAAATAACACTTGCGTCTGTTCCCAGCAAGTACAGTGTATTGGACTGAAGAGAAGCTACTGTTCTCGTAAGTTTCTTAAGTGGAGTTGAACTAGATATGGCCCGTACATTGGTAGCACAGTTCTTTTGTTCTGAGCAAGCTCACTCTTCTGGCCCTATAGGAAACACAGTAGATTAGAAGAGTGCTCTTTTCTCAAAAGCAGAGTGTGTTTCTTGTAAGGCGAGCTAGTGTTTGTTTCCCAATCAGAATAGGATTTGAATCACATGCAGTTTCTGGTCCTAGGAGCAAGAGTTGTTTTGTGGTAAAAAGAGTCACTTTTGTGCTCCATTCGCCATGCACAGTGCAAAGAGCACTCGCGTCTGTTCCCAGCAAGTACAGAGTATTGGACTGAAGAGAAGCTACTGTTCTTGTCAGTTTCCTAAGTGGAGTTGAACTAGATTGGCCCGTAGGTCGGAAGCACAGTTCTTTTGTTCTGAGCAAGCTCACTGTTCTGGCCCTACAGGAAACACTGTAGATTAGAAGAGTGCTCTTTTCTCAAAAGCAGAGTGTGTTTCTTGTAAGGCGAGCTAGTATTTGTTTCTCAGTCAGAAATGGAGTTGAATCACATGCAGTTTCTGGTCCTACGAGCAAGAGTTGTTTTCTGGTAAGAAGAGTCACTATTGTGCTCCCATTGCCATACACAGTACAAATAGCACTCGCATATTTTCCCAGCAAGTACAGTGTATTGGACTGAAGAGAAGCTACTGTTCCTGTCAGTTTCCTAAGTGGAGTTCAACTAGATATGGCCTGTATGTCGGAATCACAGTTCTGTTGTTCTGAGCAAGCTCACTGTTCTGGCCCTATAGGAAACACAGTAGATGAGAAGAGTGCTCTTTTCTCAAAAGCAGAGTGTGTTTCTTGTAAGTCGAGCTAGTATTTGTTTCCCAGTCAGAAATGGAGTTGAATCACATGCAGTTTCTGGTCCTATGAGCATGAGTTGTTTTGTGTTAAAAAGAGTCAATTTTGTGCTCCATTAGCCACACTCAGTGCAAAGTGCACTCGCGTCTGTTCCCAGCAAGTACAGTGTATTGGACTGAAGAGAAGCTACTGTTCTTGTCAGTTTCCTAAGCAGAGTTGAACTAGATATGGCCCGTGTGTCGGAAGCACAGTGCTTTGGTTTTGAGCAAGTTCACTGTTCTGGCCCAGTAGGAAACACAGTAGATTAGAAGAGTGCTCTTTTCTCAAAAGCAGAGTGTGTTTCTTGTAAGGCGAGCAAGTGTTTGTTTCCCAGTCCTAAATGGAGTTGAATCACATGCAGTTTCTTGTCCTACGAGCAAGAGTTGTTTTCTGGTAAGAAGATTCACTATTGCGCTCCCATTGCCATACACAGTGCAAATAGCACTCGCTTCTGTCCCAGCAAATACAGTGTATTGGACTGAAGAGAAGCTACTGTTCTCGTCAATTTCCTAAGTGGAGTTGAACTGGATATGGCCCATACTTCGGAAGCACAGTTCTTTTCTTCTGAGCAAGCTCACTGTTCTGGCCCTATAGGAAACACAGTAGATTAGAAGAGTGCTCTTTTCTCAAAAGCAGAGTGTGTTTCTTGTAAGGCGAGCTACTATTTGTTTCCCAGTCAGAAATGGAGTTGAATCACATGTAGTTTCTGGTCCTATGAGCAAGAGTTGTTTTCTGGTAAGAAGAGTCACTATTGTGCTCCATTTGCCATACACAGTACAAATTGCACTTGCGTCTGTTCCCAGCAAGTACAGTGTATTGGACTGAAGAGAAGCAACTGTTCTTGTCAGTTTCTTAAGTGGAGTTGAACTAGATATGGCCCGTATGTCGGAAGCACAGTTCTTTTGTTCTCAGCAAGCTCACTCTTCTGGCCCTATAGGAAACACAATAGATTAGAAGAGTGCTCTTTTCTCAAAAGGAGAGTATGTTTCTTGTAAGGCGAGCTAGGGTTTGTTTCCCAATCAGAAAAAGATTTGAATCACATTCAGTTTCTGGTCCTACAAGCAAGAGTTGTTTTGTGGTAAAAAGAGTCACTTTTGTGCTCCTTTCGCCATGCACAGTGCAAATAGCACTCGCATCTGTTCCTAGCAAGTACAGTGTATTGGACTGAAGAGAAGCTACTGTTCTTGTCAGTTTCTTAAGTGGAGTTGAACTAGATATGGCCTGTATGTCGGAAGCACAGTTCTTTTGTTCTGAGCAAGCTCACTGTTCTGGCCCTATAGTAAACACAGTAGATTAGAAGAGTGCTCTTTTATCAAAAGCAGAGTGTGTTTTTTGTAAGACGAGCTACTATTTGTTTCCCAGTCAGAAATGGAGTTGAATCACATGCAGTTTCATGTCCTACGAGCAGGAGTTGTTTTCTGGTAAGAAGAGTCACTATTGCGCTCCCATTGCCATACACAGTGCAAATAGCACTTGCATCTGTTCCCAGCAAGTACAGTGTATTGGACTGAAGAGAAGCTACTGTTCTCCTCAGTTTCCTAAGTTGAGTTGAACTAGATATGGCCCGTATTTGGGAAGCGCAGTTCTTTTCTTCTGAGCAAGCTCACTGTTCTGGCCCTGTAGGAAACACAGTAGTGTAGAAGAGTGCTCTTTTCTCAAAAGCAGAGTGTGTTTTTTGTAAGGCGAGCTACTATTTGTTTCCCAGTCAGAAATGGAGTTGAATCACATGCAGTTTCTGGTCCTAGGAGCAAGACTTGTTTTCTGGTAAGAAGAGTCACTATTGCGCTCCATTTGACATACACAGTGCAAATAGCACTAGCGTCTGTTCCCAGCAAGTACAGTGTATTGGACTGAAGAGAAGCTACTGTTCTTGTCAGTTTCCTAAGCAGAGTTGAACTAGATATGGCCCGTGTGTCCCAAGCACAGTTCCTTTGTTGTGAGCAAGCTCACTCTTCTGGCCCTATAGGAATCACAGTAGACTAGAAGAGTGCTCTTTTCTCAAAAGCAGAGTGTGTTTCTTGTAAGGCGAGCTAGTGTTTGTTTCACAGTCATAAACGGAGTTGAATCACATGCAGTTTCTGGTCCTACTAGCAAGAGTTTTTTTCTGCTAAGAACAGTCACGATTGCGCTCCCATTGCCCTACACAGTGCAAATAGCACTTGCGTCTGTTCCCAGCAAGTACAGTGTATTGGACTGAAGAGAAGCTACTGTTCTTGTCAGTTTCCTAAGCAGAGTTGAACAGGCTGTGGCCCGATTGTTGGAAGCACAGTTCTTTTGTGCTGAGCAAGCTCACTCTTCTGGCCCTATAGGAATCACAGTAGAGTAGAAGAGTGCTCTTTTCTCAAAAGCAGAGTGTGTTTCTTGTAAGGCGAGCTAGTGCTTGTTTCACAGTCATAAACAGAGTTGAATCACATGCAGTTTCTGGTCCTACGAGCAAGAGTTGTTTTCTGCTAAGAACAGTCACGATTGCGCTCCCATTGCGATACACAGTGCAAATAGCACTCGCGTCTGTTCCCAGCAAGTACAGTGTATTGGACTGAAGAGAAGCTACTGTTCTTGTCAGTTTCCTAAGCAGAGTTGAACTAGATATGGCCCGTGTGTCGGAAGCACAGTTCCTTTGTTCTGAGCAAGCTCACTGTTCTGGCCCTATAGGAAACACAGTAGATTAGAAGAGTGCTCTTTTCTCAAAAGCAGAGTGTGTTTCTTGTAAGGCGAGCTAGTATTTGTTTTCCAGTCAGAAATGGAGTTGAATCACATGCAGTTTCTGGTCCTACGAGCAAGAGTTGTTTTCTGCTAAGAACAGTCACTATTGTGCTCCCATTGCCATACACAGTGCAAATAGCACTCGCATCTGTTCCCAGCAAGTACAGTGTATTGGACTGAAGAGAAGCTACTGTTCTTGTCAGTTTCCTAAGCAGAGTTGAACTAGATATGACCCCTGTGTTGGAAGCACAGTTCTTTTGTTCTGAGCAAGCTCACTGTTCTGGCACTATAGGAAACACTGTAGATTAGAAGAATGCTCTTTTCTCATAAGCAGAGTGTGTTTCTTGTAAGGCGAGCTAGTGTTTGTTTCCCAGTAGTAAACGGAGTTGAATCACATGCAGTTTCTGGTCCTACTTGCAAGAGTTGTTTTCTGCTAAGAACAGTCACGATTGCGCTGCCATTGCCATACACAGTACAAATAGCACTCGAGTCTGTTCCCAGCAAGTACAGTGTATTGGATTGAAGAGAAGCTACTGTTCCTGTCAGTTTCTTAAGCAGAGTTGAACTAGATATGGCCCGTGTGTTGGAAGCACAGTTCTTTTTTTCTGAGCAAGCTCACTGTTCTGGCCCTATAGGAAACACAGTAGATTAGAAGAGTGCTCTTTTCTCAAAAGCAGAGTATGTTTCTTGTAAGGCGAAATAGTATTTGTTTCCCAGTGAGAAATGGAGTTGAATCACATGCAGTTTCTGGTCCTATGAGCAAGAGTTGTTTTCTGTTAAGAAGAGTCACTTTTGCACTCCATTTGCCATACACAGTGCAAATAGCACTAGCATCTGTTCCCAGCAAGTACAGTGTATTGGACTGAAGAGAAGCTACTGTTCTTGTCAGTTTCCTAAGCAGAGTTGAACTAGATAAGGCCCGTGTGTCGGAAGCACAGTTCCTTTGTTCTGAGCAAGCTCACTGTTCTGGCCCTATAGGAAACACAGTAGACTAGATGAGTGCTCTTTTCTCAAAAGCAGAGTGAGTTTCTTGCAAGGCGAGCTAGTGTTTGTTTCCCAGTCGTAAATGGAGGTGAATCACACGCAGTTTCTGGTCCTACTATCAAGAGTTGTTTTCTGGAAAGAAGAGTCACTATTGCGCTCCATTTGCCATACACAGTGCAAATAGCACTAGCGCCTGTTCCCAGCAAGTACAGTGTATTGGACTGAAGAGAAGCTACTGTTCTTGTCAGATTCCTAAGCAGAGTTGAACTAGGTATGGCCCGTGTGTCGGATGCACAGTTCCATTGTTCTGAGCAAGCTCACTGTTCTGGCCCTATATGAATCACAGTAGAGTAGAAGAGTGCTCTTTTCTCAAAAGCAGAGTGTGTTTCTTGAAAGGCGAGCTAGTATTTGTTTCCCAGTCAGAAATGGAGTTGAATCACAATCAGTTTCTGGTCCTACGAGCAAGAGTTGTTTTCTGCTAAGAACAGTCACAATTGTGCTCCCATTGCCATACACAGTGCAAATAGCACTCGCGTCTGTTCACAGCAAGTACAGTGTATTGGACTGAAGAGAAGCTACTGTTCTTGACAGTTTCCTAAGCAGAGTTGAACTGGATATGGCCCGTGTGTCGGAAGCACAGTTCCTTTTTTCTGGGCAAGCTCACTGTTCTGGTCCTATAGGAATCACAGTAGAGTAGAAGAGTGCTCTTTTCTCAAAAGCAGAGTGTGTTTCTTGTAAGGCGAGCTAGTGTTTGTTTCCCAGTAGTAAACGGAGTTGAATCACATGCAGTTTCTGGTCCTACTAGCAAGAGTTGTTTTCTGCTAAGAACAGTCACGATTGCGCTGCCATTGCCATACACAGTACAAATAGCACTCGCGTCTGTTCCCAGCAAGTACAGTGTATTGGACTGAAGAGAAGCTACTGTTCTTGTCAGTTTCCTAAGCAGAGTTGAACTAGATATGGCCCCTGTGTCGGAAGCACAGTTCTTTTGTTCTGAGCAAGCTCACTCTTCTGGCCCTATAGGAATCACAGTAGACTAGAAGAGTGCTCTTTTCTCAAAAGCAGAGTGTGTTTCTTTTAAGGCGAGCTAGTATTTGTTTCCCAGTCAGAAATGGAGTTGAATCACATGCAGTTTCTGGTCCTACAAGCAAGAGTTGTTTTCTGGTAAGAAGAGTCACTATTGAGCTCCATTTGCCATACACAGTGCAAATAGCACTAGCATCTGTTCCCAGCAAGTACAGTGTATTGGACTGAAGAGAAGCTACTGTTCTTGACAGTTTCCTAAGCAGAGTTGAACTGGATATGGCCCGTGTGTCGGAAGCACAGTTTCTTTGTTCTGAGCAAGGTCACTGTTCTGGCCCTATAGGAATCACAGTAGACTAGAAGAGTGCTCTTTTCTCAAAAGCAGAGTGTGTTTCCTGTAAGGTGAGCTAGTGTTTGTTTCCCAGTCGTAAATTGAGATGAATCACATGCAGTTTCTGTTCCTACTAGCAAGAGTTGTTTTCTGCTAAGAACAGTCACGATTGCGCTCCCATTGCCATACACAGTGCAAATAGCACTCGCCTCTGTTCCCAGCAAGTACAGTGTATTGGACTGAAAAGAAGCTACTGTTCTTGACAGTTTCCTAAGCAGAGTTGAACTGGATATGGCCCGTGTGTTGGAAGCACAGTTCCTTTGTTCTCAGCAAGCTCACTGTTCTGGCCCTATAGGAATCACAGTAGATTAGAAGAGTACTTTTTCTCAAAAGCAGAGTGTGTTTCTTGTATGGTGAGCTAGTATTTGTTTCCCAGTCAGAAATGGAGTTGAATCACATGCAGTTTCTGTTCCTACGAGCAAGAGTTGTTTTCTGGTAAGAAGAGTCACTATTGCGCTCCATTTGCCATACACAGTGCAAATTGCACTCGCGTCTGTTCCCAGCAAGTACAGTGTATTGGACTGAAGAGAAGCTACTGTTCTTGACAGGTTCCTAAGCAGAGTTGAACTGGATATGGCCCGTGTGTCGGAAGCACAGTTCCTTTGTTCTGAGCAAGCTCACTGTTCTGGCCCTATAGGAATCACAGTAGACTAGAAGAGTGCTCTTTTCTCAAAAGCAGAGTGTGTTTCTCGTAAGGCGAGCTAGTGTTTGTTTCCCAGTCGTAAACGGAGTTGAATCACATGCAGTTTCTGGTCCTACTAGCAAGAGTTGTTTTCTGCTAAGAACAGTCACGATTGCGCTCCCATTGCGATACACAGTGCAAATAGCACTCACGTCTGTTCCCAGCAAGTACAGTGTATTGGACTGAAGAGAAGCTACTGTTCTTGTCAGTTTCCTAAGCAGAGTTGAACTAGATGTGCCCCCTGTGTCGGAAGCACAGTTCTTTTGTTCTGAGCAAGCTCACTGTTCTGGCCCTATAGGAATCACAGTAGAGCAGAAGAGTGCTCTTTTCTCAAAAGCAGAGTGTGTTTCTTGTAAGGCGAGCTAGTGTTTGTTTCACAGTCGTAAACTGAGTTGAATCACATGCAGTTTCTGGTCCTACTAGCAAGAGTTGTTTTCTGCTAAGAACAGTCACGATTGAGCTCCCTTTGCCATACACAGTGCAAATAGCACTCGCGTCTGTTCCCTGCAAGTACAGTGTATTGGACTGAAGAGAAGCTACTGTTCTTGTCAGTTTCCTAAGCAGAGTTGAACTAGATATGCCCTCTGTGTTGGAAGCACAGTTCTTTTGTTTTGAGCAAGCTCACTGTTCTGGCCCTATAGGAAACACAGTAGATTAGAAGAGTGCTCTTTTCTCAAAAGCCGAGTGAGTTTTTTGCAATCGAGCTAGTGTTTGTTACCCAGTCGTAAACGGAGTTGAATCACATGCAGTTTCTGGTCCTACGAGCAAGAGTTGTTTTCTGCTAAGAACTGTCACGATTGTGCTCCCATTGCCATACACAGTGCAAATAGCACTCACGTCTGTTCCCAGCAAGTACAGTGTATGGGACTGAAGAGAAGCTACTGTTCTTGTCAGTTTCCTAAGCAGAGTTGAACTAGATATGCCCCCTGTGTCGGAAGCACAGTTCTTTTGTTCTGAGCAAGCTCACTGTTCTGGCACTATAGGAATCACAGTAGAGTAGAAGAGTGCTCTTTTCTCAAAAGCAGAGTGTGTTTCTTGTAAGGCGAGCTAGTATTTGTTTCCCAGTCAGAAATGGAGTTGAATCACATGCAGTTTCTGGTCCTTAGAGCGAGAGTTGTTTTCTGGTAAGAAGAGTCACTATTGTGCTCCATTTGCCATAAACAGTGCAAATAGCACTAGCGTTGTTACCAGCAAGTACAGTGTATTGGACTGAAGAGAAGCTACTGTTCCTGTCAGTTTCCTAAGCAGAGTTGAACTAGATATGGCCCATGTGTTGGAAGCACAGTTCCTTTGTTCTGAGCAAGCTCACTGTTCTGGCCCTATAGGAATCACAGTAGAGTAGAAGAGTGCTCTTTTCTCAAAAGCAAAGTGAGTTTCTTGTAAGGCGAGGTAGTGTTTGTTTCCCAGTAGTAAACGGAGTTGAATCACATGCAGTTTCTGGTCCTACTAGCAAGAGTTGTTTTCTGCTAAAAACAGTCACTATTGTGCTCCCATTTCCATACACAGTGCAAATAGCACTCGCATCTGTTCCCAGCAAGTACAGTGTATTGGACTGAAGAGAAGCTACTGTTCTTGTCAGTTTCCTAAGCAGAGTTGAACTAGATATGACCCCTGTGTCGGAAGCACAGTTCTTTTGTTCTGAGCAAGCTCACTGTTCTGACCCTATAGGAAACACTGTAGATTAGAAGAATGCTCTTTTCTCATAAGTAGAGTGTGTTTCTTGTAAGGCGAGCTAGTGTTTGTTTCCCAGTCAGAAAAGGATTATAATCACATACAGTTTCTAGTCCTATGAGCAAGAGTTGTTTTGTGGTAAAAAAGAGTCACTTTTGTGCTCCATTCGCCATACAGAGTGCAAATAGCACTCGCATCTGTTCCCAGCAAGTACAGTGTATTGGACTGAAGAAAAGCTACTGTTCTTGTCAGTTTCCTAAGCAGAGTTGAACTAGATATGGCCCGTGTGTCGGAAGCACAGTTCCTTTGTTCTGAGCAAGATCACTGTTCTGGCCCTATAGGAAACACAGTAGATTAGAAGAGTGCTCTTTTCTCAAAAGCAGAGTGTGTTTCTTGTAAGGCGAGCTAGTGTTTGTTTCCCAGTAGTAAACGGAGTTGAATCACATACAGTTTCTGCTCCTACAAGCAAGAGTTGTTTTCTGGTAAGAAGAGTCACTATTGAGCTCCATTAGCCATACACAGTGCAAATAGCACTAGCGTCTGTTCCCAGCAAGTACAGTGTATTGGACTGAAGAGAAGTTACTGTTCTTGTCAGGTTCCTAAGCAGAGTTGAACTAGATATGGCCCGTGTGTCGGAAGCACAGTTCCTTTGTACTGGGCAAGCTCACTGTTCTGGTCCTATAGGAATCACAGTAGAGTAGATGAGTGCTCTTTTCTCAAAAGCAGAGTGTGTTTCTTGTAAGGCGAGCTAGTGTTTTTTTCCCAGTAGTAAACGGAGTTGAATCACATGCAGTTTCTGGTCCTAATAGCAAGAGTTGTTTTCTGCTAAGAACAGTCACGAATGCGCTGCCATTGCCATACACAATACAAATAGCACTGGCGTCTGTTCCCAGCAAGTACAGTGTATTGGACTGAAGAGAAGCTACTGTTCTTGTCAGTTTCCTAAGCAGAGTTGAACTAGATATGCTCCCTGTGTTGGAAGCACAGTTCTTTTGTTCTGAGCAAGCTCACTGTTCTGGCCCTATAGGAATCACAGTAGAGTAGAAGAGTGCTCTTTTCTCAAAAGCAGAGTGTGTTTCTTGTAAGGCGAGCTAGTATTTGTTTCCCAATCAGAAATGGAGTTGAATCACATGCAGTTTCTGGTCCTACAAGCAAGAGTTGTTTTCTGGTAAGAAGAGTCACTATTGCGCTCCATTTGCCATACACAGTGCAAATAGCACTCGCGTCTGTTCCCAGCAAGTACAGTGTATTGGACTGAAGAGAAGCTACAGTTCTTGTCAGTTTCCTAAGCAGAGTTGAACTAGATATGGCCCGTGTGTTGGAAGCACAGTTCCTTTGTTCTGAGAAAGCTCACTGTTCTGGCCCTATAGGAATCACAGTAGATTAGAAGAGTACTTTTTTCTCAAAAGCAGAGTGTGTTTCTTGTAAGGTGAGCTAGTATTTGTTTCCCAGTCGTAAATTGAGATGAATCACATGCAGTTTCTGTTCCTACTAGCAAGAGTTGTTTTCTGCTAAGAACAGTCATGATTGCGCTCCCATTGCCATACACAGTGCAAATAGCACTCGCGTCTGTTCCCAGCAAGTACAGTGTATTGGACTGAAGAGAAGCTACTGTTCTTGTCATTTCCCTAAGCAGAGTTGAACTAGATGTGCCCCCTGTGTCGCAAGCACAGTTCTTTTGTTCTGAGCAAGCTCACTGTTCTGGCCCTATAGGAAACACAGTAGATTAGAAGAGTGCTCTTTTCTCAAAAGCCGAGTGAGTTTTTTGCAATCGAGCTAGTGTTTGTTACCCAGTCGTAAACGGAGTTGAATCACATGCAGTGTCTGGTCCTACGAGCAAGAGTTGTTTTCTGCTAAGAACTGTCACGATTGTGCTCCCATTGCCATACACAGTGCAAATAGCACTCACGTCTGTTCCCAGCAAGTACAGTGTATGGGACTGAAGAGAAGCTACTGTTCTTGTCAGTTTCCTAAGCAGAGTTGAACTAGATATGCCCCCTGTGTCGGAAGCACAGTTCTTTTGTTTTGAGCAAGCTCACTGTTCTGGCACTATAGGAATCACAGTAGAGTAGAAGAGTGCTCTTTTCTCAAAAGCAGAGTGTGTTTCTTGTAAGGCGAGCTAGTATTTGTTTCCCAGTCAGAAATGCAGTTGAATCACATGCAGTTTCTGGTCCTTAGAGCTAGAGTTGTTTTCTGGTAAGAAGAGTCACTATTGCGCTCCATTTGCCATAAACATAGCAAATAGCACTAGCGTTGTTCCCAGCAAGTACAGTGTATTGGACTGAAGAGAAGCTACTGTTCTTGTCAGTTTCCTAAGCAGAGTTGAACTAGATATGGCCCATGTGTTGGAAGCACAGTTCCTTTGTTCTGAGCAAGCTCACTGTTCTGGCCCTATAGGAATCACAGTAGAGTAGAAGAGTGCTCTTTTCTCAAAAGCAAAGTGAGTTTCTTGTAAGGCGAGGTAGTGTTTGTTTCCCAGTAGTAAATGGAGTTGAATCACATGCAGTTTCTGGTCCTACTAGCAAGAGTTGTTTTCTGCTAAAAACAGTCACTATTGTGCTCCCATTGCCATACACAGTGCAAATAGCACTCGCATCTGTTCCCAGCAAGTACAGTGTATTGAACTGAAGAGAAGCTACTGTTCTTGTCAGTTTCCTAAGCAGAGTTGAACTAGATATGCCCCCTGTGTCGGAAGCACAGTTCTTTTGTTCTGAGCAAGCTCACTGTTCTGACCCTATAGGAAACACTGTAGATTAGAAGAATGCTCTTTTCTCATAAGCAGAGTGTGTTTCTTGTAAGGCGAGCTAGTGTTTGTTTCCCAGTCAGAAAAGGATTTCAATCACATACAGTTTCTAGTCCTATGAGCAAGAATTGTTTTGTGGTAAAAAAGAGTCACTTTTGTGCTCCATTCGCCATACAGAGTGCAAATAGCACTCGCATCTGTTCCCAGCAAGTACAGTGTATTGGACTGAAGAAAAGCTACTGTTCTTGTCAGTTTCCTAAGCAGAGTTGAACTAGATATGGCCCGTGTGTCGGAAGCACAGTTCCTTTGTTCTGAGCAAGATCACTGTTCTGGCCCTATAGGAAACACAGTAGATTAGAAGAGTGCTCTTTTCTCAAAAGCAGAGTGTGTTTCTTGTAAGGCGAGCTAGTGTTTGTTTCCCAGTAGTAAACGGAGTTGAATCACATACAGTTTCTGCTCCTACAAGCAAGAGTTGTTTTCTGGTAAGAAGAGTCACTATTGAGCTCCATTAGCCATACACAGTGCAAATAGCACTAGCGTCTGTTCCCAGCAAGTACAGTGTATTGGACTGAAGAGAAGCTACTGTTCTTGTCAGGTTCCTAAGCAGAGTTGAACTAGATATGGCCCGTGTGTCGGAAGCACAGTTCCTTTGTACTGGGCAAGCTCACTGTTCTTGTCCTATAGGAATCACAGTAGATTAGAAGAGTGCTCTTTTCTCAAAAGCAGAGTGAGTTTTTTGCAATCGAGCTAGTGTTTGTTACCCAGTCGTAAAGGGAGTTGAATCACATGCAGTTTCTGGTCCTACCAGCAAGAGTTGTTTTCTGCTAAGAACAGTCATGATTGTGCTGCCATTGCCATACACAATACAAATAGCACTCGCGTCTGTTCCCAGCAAGTACAGTGTATTGGACTGAAGAGAAGCTACTGTTCTTGTCAGTTTCCTAAGCAGAGTTGAACTAGATATGCTCCCTGTGACGGAAGCACAGTTCTTTTGTTCTGAGCAAGCTCACTGTTCTGGCCCTATAGGAATCACAGTAGAGTAGAAGAGTGCTCTTTTCTCAAAAGCAGAGTGTGCTTCTTGTAAGGCGAGCTAGTATTTGTTTCCCAATCAGAAATGGAGTTGAATCACATGCAGTTTCTGGTCCTACGAGCAAGAGTTGTTTTCTGGTAAGAAGAGTCACTATTGCGCTCCATTTGCCATACACAGTGCAAATAGCACTCGCGTCTGTTCCCAGCAAGTACAGTGTATTGGACTGAAGAGAAGCTACTGTTCTTGTCAGTTTCCTAAGCAGAGTTGAACTAGATATGGCCCGTGTGTTGGAAGCACAGTTCCTTTGTTCTGAGCAAGCTCACTGTTCTGGCCCTATAGGAATCACAGTAGATTAGAAGAGTACTTTTTTCTCAAAAGCAGAGTGTGTTTCTTGTAAGGTGAGCTAGTATTTGTTTCCCAGTCAGAAATGGAGTTGAATCACATGCAGTTTCTGGTCCTACAAGCAAGAGTTGTTTTCTGGTAAGAAGAGTCACTATTGCACTCCATTTGCCATACACAGTGCAAATAGCACTAGTGTCTGTTCCCAGCAAGTACAGTATATTGGACTGAAGAGAAGCTACTGTTCTTGACACTTTCCTAAGCAGAGTTGAACTGGATATGGCCCGTGTGTCGGAAGCACAGTTCCTTTGTTCTGAGCAAGGTCACTGTTCTGGCACTATAGGAATCACAGTAGACTAGAATAGTGCTCTTTTCTCAAAAGCAGAGTGTGTTTCTTGTAAGGTGAGCTAGTGTTTGTTTCCCAGTCGTAAATTGAGATGAATCACATGCAGTTTCTGTTCCTACTAGCAAGAGTTGTTTTCTGCTAAGAACAGTCATGATTGCGCTCCCATTGCCATACACAGTGCAAATAGCACTCGCGTCTGTTCCCAGCAAGTACAGTGTATTGGACTGAAGAGAAGCTACTGTTCTTGTCATTTTCCTAAGCATAGTTGAACTAGATGTGCCCCCTGTGTCGGAAGCACAGTTCTTTTGTTCTGAGCAAGCTCACTGTTCTGGCCCTATAGGAATCACAGTAGAGCAGAAGAGTGCTCTTTTCTCAAAAGCAGAGTGTGTTTCTTGTAAGGCGAGCTAGTGTTTGTTTCACAGTCGTAAACTGAGTTGAATCACATGCAGTTTCTGGTCCTACTAGCAAGAGTTGTTTTCTGCTAAGAACAGTCACGATTGAGCTCCCTTTGCCATACACAGTGCAAATAGCACTCGCGTCTGTTCCCTGCAAGTACAGTGTATTGGACTGAAGAGAAGCTACTGTTCTTGTCAGTTTCCTAAGCAGAGTTGAACTAGATATGCCCTCTGTGTTGGAAGCACAGTTCTTTTGTTTTGAGCAAGCTCACTGTTCTGGCCCTATAGGAAACACAGTAGATTAGAAGAGTGCTCTTTTCTCAAAAGCCGAGTGAGTTTTTTGCAATCGAGCTAGTGTTTGTTACCCAGTCGTAAACGGAGTTGAATCACATGCAGTTTCTGGTCCTACGAGCAAGAGTTGTTTTCTGCTAAGAACTGTCAGGATTGTGCTCCCATTGCCATACACAGTGCAAATAGCACTCACGTCTGTTCCCAGCAAGTACAGTGTATGGGACTGAAGAGAAGCTACTGTTCTTGTCAGTTTCCTAAGCACAGTTGAACTAGATATGCCCCCTGTGTCGGAAGCACAGTTCTTTTGTTCTGAGCAAGCTCACTGTTCTGGCACTATAGGAATCACAATAGAGTAGAAGAGTGCTCTTTTCTCAAAAGCAGAGTGTGTTTCTTGTAAGGCGAGCTAGTATTTGTTTCCCAGTCAGAAATGGAGTTGAATCACATGCAGTTTCTGGTCCTTAGAGCTAGAGTTGTTTTCTGGTAAGAAGAGTCACTATTGCGCTCCATTTGCCATAAACATTGCAAATAGCACTAGCGTTGTTCCCAGCAAGTACAGTGTATTGGACTGAAGAGAAGCTACTGTTCTTGTCAGTTTCCTAAGCAGAGTTGAACTAGATATGGCCCATGTGTTGGAAGCACAGTTCCTTTGTTCTGAGCAAGCTCACTGTTCTGGCCCTATAGGAATCACAGTAGAGTAGAAGAGTGCTCTTTTCTCAAAAGCAAAGTGAGTTTCTTGTAAGGCGAGGTAGTGTTTGTTTCCCAGTAGTAAACGGAGTTGAATCACATGCAGTTTCTGGTCCTACTAGCAAGAGTTGTTTTCTGCTAAGAACAGTCACTATTGTGCTCCCATTGCCATACACAGTGCAAATAGCACTCGCATCTGTTCCCAGCAAGTACAGTGTATTGGACTGAAGAGAAGCTACTGTTCTTGTCAGTTTCCTAAGCAGAGTTGAACTAGATATGACCCCTGTGTTGGAAGCACAGTTCTTTTGTTCTGAGCAAGCTCACTGTTCTGGCACTATAGGAAACACTGTAGATTAGAAGAATGCTCTTTTCTCATAAGTAGAGTGTGTTTCTTGTAAGGCGAGCTAGTGTTTGTTTCCCAGTCAGAAAAGGATTTCAATCACATACAGTTTCTAGTCTATGAGCAAGAGTTGTTTTGTGGTAAAAAAAAGAGTCACTTTTGTGCTCCATTCGCCATACAGAGTACAAATAGCACTCGCATCTGTTCCCAGCAAGTACAGTGTATTTGACTGAAGAAAAGCTACTGTTCTTGTCAGTTTCCTAAGCAGAGTTGAACTAGATATGGCCCGTGTGTCGGAAGCACAGTTCCTTTGTTCTGAGCAAGATCACTGTTCTGGCCCTATAGGAAACACAGTAGATTAGAAGAGTGCTCTTTTCTCAAAAGCAGAGTGTGTTTCTTGTAAGGCGAGCTAGTGTTTGTTTCCCAGTAGTAAACGGAGTTGAATCACATGGAGTTTCTGCTCCTACAAGCAAGAGTTGTTTTCTGGTAAGAAGAGTCACTATTGAGCTCCATTAGCCATACACAGTGCAAATAGCACTAGCGTCTGTTCCCAGCAAGTACAGTGTATTGGACTGAAGAGAAGCTACTGTTCTTGTCAGGTTCCTAAGCAGAGTTGAACTAGATATGGCCCGTGTGTCGGAAGCACAGTTCCTTTGTACTGGGCAAGCTCACTGTTCTGGTCCTATAGGAATCACAGTAGAGTAGATGAGTGCTCTTTTCTCAAAAGCAGAGTGTGTTTCTTGTAAGGCGAGCTAGTGTTTGTTTCCCAGTAGTAAACGGAGTTGAATCACATGCAGTTTCTGGTCCGACTAGCAAGAGTTGTTTTCTGCTAAGAACAGTCAGGATTGCGCTGCCATTGCCATACACAGTAAAAATAGCACTCGCGTCTGTTCCCACCAAGTACAGTGTATTGGACTGAAGAGAAGCTACTGTTCTTGTGAGTTTCCTAAGCAGAGTTGAACTAGATATGCCCCCTGTGTCGGAAGCACAGTTCTTTTGTTCTGAGCAAGCTCACTCTTCTGGCCCTATAGGAATCACAGTAGAGTAGAAGAGTGCTCTTTTCTCAAAAGCAGAGTGTGTTTCTTGTAAGGCGAGCTAGTATTTGTTTCCCAATCAGAAATGGAGTTGAATCACATGCAGTTTCTGGTCCTACGAGCAAGAGTTGTTTTCTGGTAAGAAGAGTCACTATTGCGCTCCATTTGCCATACACAGTGCAAATAGCACTCGCGTCTGTTCCCAGCAAGTACAGTGTATTGGACTGAAGAGAAGCTACTGTTCTTGTCAGTTTCCTAAGCAGAGTTGAACTAGATATGCCCCCTGTGTCGGAAGCACAGTTCTTTTGTTCTGAGCAAGCTCACTGTTCTGGTCCTATAGGAATCACAGTAGATTAGAAGAGTACTTTTTTCTCAAAAGCAGAGTGTGTTTCTTGTAAGGTGAGCTAGTATTTGTTTCCCAGTCAGAAATGGAGTTGAATCACATGCAATTTCTGGTCCTATGAGCAAGAGTTGTTTTGTGGTAAAAAAGAGTCACTATTGCGCTCCATTTGCCATAAACATTGCAAATAGCACTAGCGTTGTTCCCAGCAAGTACAGTGTATTGGACTGAAGAGAAGCTACTGTTCTTGTCAGTTTCCTAAGCAGAGTTGAACTAGATATGGCTCATGTGTTGGAAGCACAGTTCCTTTGTTCTGAGCAAGCTCACTGTTCTGGCCCTATAGGAATCACAGTAGAGTAGAAGAGTGCTCTTTTCTCAAAAGCAAAGTGAGTTTCTTGTAAGGCGATGTAGTGTTTGTTTCCCAGTAGTAAACGGAGTTGAATCACATGCAGTTTCTGGTCCTACTAGCAAGAGTTGTTTTCTGCTAAGAACAGTCACTATTGTGCTCCCATTGCCATACACAGTGCAAATAGCACTCGCATCTGTTCCCAGCAAGTACAGTGTATTGGACTGAAGAGAAGCTACTGTTCTTGTCAGTTTCCTAAGCAGAGTTGAACTAGATATGACCCCTGTGTTGGAAGCACAGTTCTTTTGTTCTGAGCAAGCTCACTGTTCTGGCACTATAGGAAACACTGTAGATTAGAAGAATGCTCTTTTCTCATAAGCAGAGTGTGGTTCTTGTAAGGCGAGCTAGTGTTTGTTTCCCAGTCAGAAAAGGATTTCAATCACATACAGTTTCTAGTCCTATGAGCAAGAGTTGTTTTGTGGTAAAAAAAAGAGTCACTTTTGTGCTCCATTCGCCATACAGAGTACAAATAGCAATCGCATCTGTTCCCAGCAAGTACAGTGTATTTGACTGAAGAGAAGCTACTGTTCTCGTCAGGTTCCTAAGCAGAGTTGAACTAGATATGGCCCGTGTGTCGGAAGCACAGTTCCTTTGTACTGGGCAAGCTCACTGTTCTGGTCCTATAGGAATCACAGTAGAGTAGATGAGTGCTCTTTTCTCAAAAGCAGAGTGTGTTTCTTGTAAGGCGAGCTAGTGTTTGTTTCCCAGTCAGAAATGGAGTTGAATCACATGCAGTTTCTGGTCCTACGAGCAAGAGTTGTTTTCTGGTAAGAAGAGTCACTATTGTGCTCCCATTGCCATACACAGTGCAAATAGCACTTGCGTCTGTTCCCATCAAGTATAGTGTATTGGACTGAAGAGAAGCTACTGTTCTCGTCAGTTTCCTAAGTGGAGTTGAACTAGATATGGCCCTTATGTCGGAAGCAAGTTCTTTTATTCTGAGCAAGCTCACTGTTCTGTCCCTATAGAAAACACAGTAGATTAGAAGAGTGCTCTTTTCTCAAAAGCAGAGTGTGTTTTTTGTAAGGCGAGATAGTGTTTGTTTTCCAATCAGAAAAGGATTTGAATCACATGCAGTTTCTGGTCCTACAAGCAAGAGTTGTTTTGTGGTAAAAAGAGTCACTTTTGTGCTCAATTCGCCATACACAGTGCAAATAGCACTAGCGACTGTTCTCATCAAGTACAGTGTATTGGACTGAAGAGAAGCTACTGTTCTTGTCAGTTTCCTAAGCAGAGTTGAACTAGATATGGCCTGTGTGTCGGAAGCACAGTGCTTTTGTTCTGAGCAAGTTAACTGTTCTGGCCCTATAGGAAACACAGGAGAGTAGAAGAGTGCTCTTTTCTCAAAAGCAGAGTGTGTTTCTTGTAAGGCGAGCTAGTATTTGTTTCTCAGTCAGAAATGGAGTTGAATCACATGCAGTTTCTGGTCCTACGAGCAAGAGTTGTTTTCTGGTAAGAAGAGTCACTATTGTGCTCCCATTGCCATACACAGTGCAAATAGCACTCGCGTCTGTTCCCAGCAAGTACAGTGTATTGGACTGAAGAGAAGCTACTGTTCTCGTCAGTTTCCTAAGTGGAGTTCAACAAGATATGGCCTGTATGTCGGAAGCACAGTTCTGTTGCTCTGAGCAAGCTCGCTGTTCTGGCACTATAGGAAACACAGTAGATTAGAAGAGTGCTCTTTTCTCAAAAGCAGAGTGTGTTTCTTGTAAGGCGAGCTAGTGTTTGTTTCCCAGTCGTAAACGGAGTTGAATCACATGCAGTTTCTGGTCCTATGAGCAACAGTTGTTTTGTGGTAAAAAGAGTCACTTCTGTGCTCCATTTGCAATACACAGTGCAAATAGCACTCGCGTATGTTCCCAGCAAGTACAGTGTATTGGACTGAAGAGAAGCTACTGTTCTTGTCAGTTTCCTAAGCAGAGTTGAACTATATATGGCCCGTGTGTGGGAAACACAGTGCCTTTGTTCTGAGCAAGCTAACTGTTCTGGCCCTATGGGAAACACAGGAGAGTAGAAGAGTACTCTTTTCTCAAAAGCAGAGTGTGTTTCTTGTAAGGCGAGCTATGGTTTGTTTCCCAGTCCTATATGGAGTTGAATCACATGAAGTTTCTTGTCCTACGAGCAAGAGTTGTTTTCTGGTAAGAAGAGTCACTATTGCGCTCCCATTGCCATACACAGTGCAAATAGCACTTGCGTCTGTTCCCAGCAAGTACAGTGTATTGGACTGAGAGAAGCTACTGTTCTCGTCAGTTTCCTAAGTGGAGTTGAACTAGATATGGCCTGTAAGTCGGAAGCACAGTTCTTTTGTTCTGAGCAAGCTCACTGTTCTTGCCCTATAGGAAACACAGTAGATTAGAAGAGTGCTCTTTTATCAAAAGCAGAGTTTGTATTTCGTAAGGCGAGCTACTATTTGTTTCACAGTCAGAAATGGAGTCGAATCACGTGCAGTTTCTTGTCCTACGAGCAGGAGTTGTTTTCTGGTAAGAAGAGTCACTATTACGCTCCCATTAACATACACAGTGCAAATAGCACTCGCATCTGTTCCCAGCAAGTACAGTGTATTTGACTTAAGAGAAGCTACTGTTCTCGTCAGTTTCCTAAGTTGAGTTGAACTAGATATGGCCCGTATGTCGGAAGCACAGTTCTTTTGTTCTGAGCAAGCTCACTGTTCTGGCCCTATAGGAAACACAGGAGAGTAGAAGAGTGCTCTTTTCTCAAAAGCAGAGTGTGTTTCTTGTAAGGCGAGCTACTATTTGTTTCCCAGTCAGAAATGGAGTTGAATCACATGTAGTTTCTGGTCCTACGAGCAAGAGTTGTTTTCTGCTAAGAACAGTCACTATTGTGCTCCCATTGCCATACACAGTGCAAATAGCACTTGCGTCTGTTCCCATCAAGTATAGTGTATTGGCCTAAAGAGAAGCTACTGTTCTCGTCAGTTTCGTAAGTGGAGTTGAACTAGATATGGCCCTTATGTCGGAAGCAAGTTCTTTTATTCTGAGCAAGCTCACTGTTCTGTCCCTATAGGAAACACAGTAGATTAGAAGAGTGCTCTCTTCTCAAAAGCAGAGTGTGTTTTTTGTAAGGCGAGATAGTGTTTGTTTTCCAATCAGAAAAGGATTTGAATCACATGCAGTTTCTGGTCCTACGAGCAAGAGTTGTTTTGTGGTAAAAAGAGTCACTTTTGTGCTCAATTCGCCATACACAGTGCAAATAGCACTAGCGTCTGTTCTCATCAAGTACAGTGTATTGGACTGAAGAGAAGCTACTGTTCTTGTCAGTTTCCTAAGCAGAGTTGAACTAGATATGGCCTGTGTGTCGGAAGCACAGTGCTTTTGTTCTGAGCAAGTTAACTGTTCTGGCCCTATAGGAAACACAGGAGAGTAGAAGAGTGCTCTTTTCTCAAAAGCAGAGTGTGTTTCTCGTAAGGCAAGCTAGTGTTTGTTTCCCAGTCCTATTTGGAGTTGAATCACATGCAGTTTCTTGTCCTACGAGCAAACGTTGTTTTCTGGTAAGAAGAGTCACTATTGCGCTCCCATTGCCATACACAGTGCAAATAGCACTTGTGTCTGTTCCCAGCAAATACAGTGTGTTGGACTGAAGAGAAGCTACTGTTCTCGTCAGTTTCGTAAGTGGAGTTGAACTAGATATGGCCAGTACATCGAAAGCACAGTTCTTTGGTTCTGAGCAAGCTCACTGTTCTGGCACTATAGGAAACACAGTAGATTAGAAGAGTGCTCTTTTCTCAAAAGCAGAGTATGTTTCTTGTAAGGCGAGCTAGTATTTGTTTCCCAGTCAGAAATGGATTTGAATTACATGCAGTTTCTGGTCCTACGAGCAGGAGTTGTTTTCTAGTAAGAAGAGTCACTATTGCGCTCCCATTGCCATACACAGTGCAAATAGCACTTGCATCTGTTCCCAGCAAGTACAGTGTATTGGACTGAAAAGAAGCTACTGGTCTCGTCAGTTTCCTAAGTTGAGATGAACTAGATATGGCCCATACGTCGGAAGCACAGTTCTTTTCTTCTGAGCTAGCTCACTGATCTGTCCCTATAGGAAACACAGTAGATTAGAAGAGTGCTCTTTTCTCAAAAGCAGAGTGTGTTTCTTGTTTGGCGAGCTACTATTTGTTTCCCAGTCAGAAATGGAGTTGAATCACATGCAGTTTCTTGTCCTACGAGCAGGAGTTGTTTTCTGGTAAGAAGAGTCACTATTGCGCTCCCATTGCCATACACAGTGCAAATAGCACTCGCATCTGTTCCCAGCAAGTACAGTGTATTGGATTGAAGAGAAGCTACTGTTCTCGCCAGTTTCCTAAGTTGAGTTGAACTAGATATGGCCTGTACGTCGGAAGCACAGTTCTTTTTTTCTGAGCAGGCTCACTGTTCTGGCCCTATAGGAAACACAGGAGAGTAGAAGAGTGCTCTTTTCTCAAAAGCAGAGTGTGTTTCTTGTTTGGCGAGCTACTATTTGTTTCCCAGTCAGAAATGGAGTTGAATCACATACAGTTTCTGGTCCTAGGAGCAAGAGTTGTTTTCTGGTAAGAAGAGTCACTATTGAGCTCCCATTGCCATACTCAGTGCAAATAACACTTGCGTCTGTTCCCAGCAAGTACAGTGTATTGGACTGAAGAGAAGCTACTGTTCTCGTAAGTTTCTTAAGTGGAGTTGAACTAGATATGGCCCGTACATTGGTAGCACAGTTCTTTTGTTCTGAGCAAGCTCACTCTTCTGGCCCTATAGGAAACACAGTAGATTAGAAGAGTGCTCTTTTCTCAAAAGCAGAGTGTGTTTCTTGTAAGGCGAGCTAGTGTTTGTTTCCCAATCAGAATAGGATTTGAATCACATGCAGTTTCTGGTCCTAGGAGCAAGAGTTGTTTTGTGGTAAAAAGAGTCACTTTTGTGCTCCATTCGCCATGCACAGTGCAAAGAGCACTCGCGTCTGTTCCCAGCAAGTACAGAGTATTGGACTGAAGAGAAGCTACTGTTCTTGTCAGTTTCCTAAGTGGAGTTGAACTAGATTGGCCCGTAGGTCGGAAGCACAGTTCTTTTGTTCTGAGCAAGCTCACTGTTCTGGCCCTACAGGAAACACTGTAGATTAGAAGAGTGCTCTTTTCTCAAAAGCAGAGTGTGTTTCTTGTAAGGCGAGCTAGTATTTGTTTCTCAGTCAGAAATGGAGTTGAATCACATGCAGTTTCTGGTCCTACGAGCAAGAGTTGTTTTCTGGTAAGAAGAGTCACTATTGTGCTCCCATTGCCATACACAGTACAAATAGCACTCGCATATTTTCCCAGCAAGTACAGTGTATTGGACTGAAGAGAAGCTACTGTTCCTGTCAGTTTCCTAAGTGGAGTTCAACTAGATATGGCCTGTATGTCGGAATCACAGTTCTGTTGTTCTGAGCAAGCTCACTGTTCTGGCCCTATAGGAAACACAGTAGATGAGAAGAGTGCTCTTTTCTCAAAAGCAGAGTGTGTTTCTTGTAAGTCGAGCTAGTATTTGTTTCCCAGTCAGAAATGGAGTTGAATCACATGCAGTTTCTGGTCCTATGAGCATGAGTTGTTTTGTGTTAAAAAGAGTCAATTTTGTGCTCCATTAGCCACACTCAGTGCAAAGTGCACTCGCGTCTGTTCCCAGCAAGTACAGTGTATTGGACTGAAGAGAAGCTACTGTTCTTGTCAGTTTCCTAAGCAGAGTTGAACTAGATATGGCCCGTGTGTCGGAAGCACAGTGCTTTGGTTTTGAGCAAGTTCACTGTTCTGGCCCAGTAGGAAACACAGTAGATTAGAAGAGTGCTCTTTTCTCAAAAGCAGAGTGTGTTTCTTGTAAGGCGAGCAAGTGTTTGTTTCCCAGTCCTAAATGGAGTTGAATCACATGCAGTTTCTTGTCCTACGAGCAAGAGTTGTTTTCTGGTAAGAAGATTCACTATTGCGCTCCCATTGCCATACACAGTGCAAATAGCACTCGCTTCTGTCCCAGCAAATACAGTGTATTGGACTGAAGAGAAGCTACTGTTCTCGTCAATTTCCTAAGTGGAGTTGAACTGGATATGGCCCATACTTCGGAAGCACAGTTCTTTTCTTCTGAGCAAGCTCACTGTTCTGGCCCTATAGGAAACACAGTAGATTAGAAGAGTGCTCTTTTCTCAAAAGCAGAGTGTGTTTCTTGTAAGGCGAGCTACTATTTGTTTCCCAGTCAGAAATGGAGTTGAATCACATGTAGTTTCTGGTCCTATGAGCAAGAGTTGTTTTCTGGTAAGAAGAGTCACTATTGTGCTCCATTTGCCATACACAGTACAAATTGCACTTGCGTCTGTTCCCAGCAAGTACAGTGTATTGGACTGAAGAGAAGCAACTGTTCTTGTCAGTTTCTTAAGTGGAGTTGAACTAGATATGGCCCGTATGTCGGAAGCACAGTTCTTTTGTTCTCAGCAAGCTCACTCTTCTGGCCCTATAGGAAACACAATAGATTAGAAGAGTGCTCTTTTCTCAAAAGGAGAGTATGTTTCTTGTAAGGCGAGCTAGGGTTTGTTTCCCAATCAGAAAAAGATTTGAATCACATTCAGTTTCTGGTCCTACAAGCAAGAGTTGTTTTGTGGTAAAAAGAGTCACTTTTGTGCTCCTTTCGCCATGCACAGTGCAAATAGCACTCGCATCTGTTCCTAGCAAGTACAGTGTATTGGACTGAAGAGAAGCTACTGTTCTTGTCAGTTTCTTAAGTGGAGTTGAACTAGATATGGCCTGTATGTCGGAAGCACAGTTCTTTTGTTCTGAGCAAGCTCACTGTTCTGGCCCTATAGTAAACACAGTAGATTAGAAGAGTGCTCTTTTATCAAAAGCAGAGTGTGTTTTTTGTAAGACGAGCTACTATTTGTTTCCCAGTCAGAAATGGAGTTGAATCACATGCAGTTTCATGTCCTACGAGCAGGAGTTGTTTTCTGGTAAGAAGAGTCACTATTGCGCTCCCATTGCCATACACAGTGCAAATAGCACTTGCATCTGTTCCCAGCAAGTACAGTGTATTGGACTGAAGAGAAGCTACTGTTCTCCTCAGTTTCCTAAGTTGAGTTGAACTAGATATGGCCCGTATTTGGGAAGCGCAGTTCTTTTCTTCTGAGCAAGCTCACTGTTCTGGCCCTGTAGGAAACACAGTAGTGTAGAAGAGTGCTCTTTTCTCAAAAGCAGAGTGTGTTTTTTGTAAGGCGAGCTACTATTTGTTTCCCAGTCAGAAATGGAGTTGAATCACATGCAGTTTCTGGTCCTAGGAGCAAGACTTGTTTTCTGGTAAGAAGAGTCACTATTGCGCTCCATTTGACATACACAGTGCAAATAGCACTAGCGTCTGTTCCCAGCAAGTACAGTGTATTGGACTGAAGAGAAGCTACTGTTCTTGTCAGTTTCCTAAGCAGAGTTGAACTAGATATGGCCCGTGTGTCCCAAGCACAGTTCCTTTGTTGTGAGCAAGCTCACTCTTCTGGCCCTATAGGAATCACAGTAGACTAGAAGAGTGCTCTTTTCTCAAAAGCAGAGTGTGTTTCTTGTAAGGCGAGCTAGTGTTTGTTTCACAGTCATAAACGGAGTTGAATCACATGCAGTTTCTGGTCCTACTAGCAAGAGTTTTTTTCTGCTAAGAACAGTCACGATTGCGCTCCCATTGCCCTACACAGTGCAAATAGCACTTGCGTCTGTTCCCAGCAAGTACAGTGTATTGGACTGAAGAGAAGCTACTGTTCTTGTCAGTTTCCTAAGCAGAGTTGAACAGGCTGTGGCCCGATTGTTGGAAGCACAGTTCTTTTGTGCTGAGCAAGCTCACTCTTCTGGCCCTATAGGAATCACAGTAGAGTAGAAGAGTGCTCTTTTCTCAAAAGCAGAGTGTGTTTCTTGTAAGGCGAGCTAGTGCTTGTTTCACAGTCATAAACAGAGTTGAATCACATGCAGTTTCTGGTCCTACGAGCAAGAGTTGTTTTCTGCTAAGAACAGTCACGATTGCGCTCCCATTGCGATACACAGTGCAAATAGCACTCGCGTCTGTTCCCAGCAAGTACAGTGTATTGGACTGAAGAGAAGCTACTGTTCTTGTCAGTTTCCTAAGCAGAGTTGAACTAGATATGGCCCGTGTGTCGGAAGCACAGTTCCTTTGTTCTGAGCAAGCTCACTGTTCTGGCCCTATAGGAAACACAGTAGATTAGAAGAGTGCTCTTTTCTCAAAAGCAGAGTGTGTTTCTTGTAAGGCGAGCTAGTATTTGTTTTCCAGTCAGAAATGGAGTTGAATCACATGCAGTTTCTGGTCCTACGAGCAAGAGTTGTTTTCTGCTAAGAACAGTCACTATTGTGCTCCCATTGCCATACACAGTGCAAATAGCACTCGCATCTGTTCCCAGCAAGTACAGTGTATTGGACTGAAGAGAAGCTACTGTTCTTGTCAGTTTCCTAAGCAGAGTTGAACTAGATATGACCCCTGTGTTGGAAGCACAGTTCTTTTGTTCTGAGCAAGCTCACTGTTCTGGCACTATAGGAAACACTGTAGATTAGAAGAATGCTCTTTTCTCATAAGCAGAGTGTGTTTCTTGTAAGGCGAGCTAGTGTTTGTTTCCCAGTAGTAAACGGAGTTGAATCACATGCAGTTTCTGGTCCTACTTGCAAGAGTTGTTTTCTGCTAAGAACAGTCACGATTGCGCTGCCATTGCCATACACAGTACAAATAGCACTCGAGTCTGTTCCCAGCAAGTACAGTGTATTGGATTGAAGAGAAGCTACTGTTCCTGTCAGTTTCTTAAGCAGAGTTGAACTAGATATGGCCCGTGTGTTGGAAGCACAGTTCTTTTTTTCTGAGCAAGCTCACTGTTCTGGCCCTATAGGAAACACAGTAGATTAGAAGAGTGCTCTTTTCTCAAAAGCAGAGTATGTTTCTTGTAAGGCGAAATAGTATTTGTTTCCCAGTGAGAAATGGAGTTGAATCACATGCAGTTTCTGGTCCTATGAGCAAGAGTTGTTTTCTGTTAAGAAGAGTCACTTTTGCACTCCATTTGCCATACACAGTGCAAATAGCACTAGCATCTGTTCCCAGCAAGTACAGTGTATTGGACTGAAGAGAAGCTACTGTTCTTGTCAGTTTCCTAAGCAGAGTTGAACTAGATAAGGCCCGTGTGTCGGAAGCACAGTTCCTTTGTTCTGAGCAAGCTCACTGTTCTGGCCCTATAGGAAACACAGTAGACTAGATGAGTGCTCTTTTCTCAAAAGCAGAGTGAGTTTCTTGCAAGGCGAGCTAGTGTTTGTTTCCCAGTCGTAAATGGAGGTGAATCACACGCAGTTTCTGGTCCTACTATCAAGAGTTGTTTTCTGGAAAGAAGAGTCACTATTGCGCTCCATTTGCCATACACAGTGCAAATAGCACTAGCGCCTGTTCCCAGCAAGTACAGTGTATTGGACTGAAGAGAAGCTACTGTTCTTGTCAGATTCCTAAGCAGAGTTGAACTAGGTATGGCCCGTGTGTCGGATGCACAGTTCCATTGTTCTGAGCAAGCTCACTGTTCTGGCCCTATATGAATCACAGTAGAGTAGAAGAGTGCTCTTTTCTCAAAAGCAGAGTGTGTTTCTTGAAAGGCGAGCTAGTATTTGTTTCCCAGTCAGAAATGGAGTTGAATCACAATCAGTTTCTGGTCCTACGAGCAAGAGTTGTTTTCTGCTAAGAACAGTCACAATTGTGCTCCCATTGCCATACACAGTGCAAATAGCACTCGCGTCTGTTCACAGCAAGTACAGTGTATTGGACTGAAGAGAAGCTACTGTTCTTGACAGTTTCCTAAGCAGAGTTGAACTGGATATGGCCCGTGTGTCGGAAGCACAGTTCCTTTTTTCTGGGCAAGCTCACTGTTCTGGTCCTATAGGAATCACAGTAGAGTAGAAGAGTGCTCTTTTCTCAAAAGCAGAGTGTGTTTCTTGTAAGGCGAGCTAGTGTTTGTTTCCCAGTAGTAAACGGAGTTGAATCACATGCAGTTTCTGGTCCTACTAGCAAGAGTTGTTTTCTGCTAAGAACAGTCACGATTGCGCTGCCATTGCCATACACAGTACAAATAGCACTCGCGTCTGTTCCCAGCAAGTACAGTGTATTGGACTGAAGAGAAGCTACTGTTCTTGTCAGTTTCCTAAGCAGAGTTGAACTAGATATGGCCCCTGTGTCGGAAGCACAGTTCTTTTGTTCTGAGCAAGCTCACTCTTCTGGCCTATAGGAATCACAGTAGACTAGAAGAGTGCTCTTTTCTCAAAAGCAGAGTGTGTTTCTTTTAAGGCGAGCTAGTATTTGTTTCCCAGTCAGAAATGGAGTTGAATCACATGCAGTTTCTGGTCCTACAAGCAAGAGTTGTTTTCTGGTAAGAAGAGTCACTATTGAGCTCCATTTGCCATACACAGTGCAAATAGCACTAGCATCTGTTCCCAGCAAGTACAGTGTATTGGACTGAAGAGAAGCTACTGTTCTTGACAGTTTCCTAAGCAGAGTTGAACTGGATATGGCCCGTGTGTCGGAAGCACAGTTTCTTTGTTCTGAGCAAGGTCACTGTTCTGGCCCTATAGGAATCACAGTAGACTAGAAGAGTGCTCTTTTCTCAAAAGCAGAGTGTGTTTCCTGTAAGGTGAGCTAGTGTTTGTTTCCCAGTCGTAAATTGAGATGAATCACATGCAGTTTCTGTTCCTACTAGCAAGAGTTGTTTTCTGCTAAGAACAGTCACGATTGCGCTCCCATTGCCATACACAGTGCAAATAGCACTCGCCTCTGTTCCCAGCAAGTACAGTGTATTGGACTGAAAAGAAGCTACTGTTCTTGACAGTTTCCTAAGCAGAGTTGAACTGGATATGGCCCGTGTGTTGGAAGCACAGTTCCTTTGTTCTCAGCAAGCTCACTGTTCTGGCCCTATAGGAATCACAGTAGATTAGAAGAGTACTTTTTCTCAAAAGCAGAGTGTGTTTCTTGTATGGTGAGCTAGTATTTGTTTCCCAGTCAGAAATGGAGTTGAATCACATGCAGTTTCTGTTCCTACGAGCAAGAGTTGTTTTCTGGTAAGAAGAGTCACTATTGCGCTCCATTTGCCATACACAGTGCAAATTGCACTCGCGTCTGTTCCCAGCAAGTACAGTGTATTGGACTGAAGAGAAGCTACTGTTCTTGACAGGTTCCTAAGCAGAGTTGAACTGGATATGGCCCGTGTGTCGGAAGCACAGTTCCTTTGTTCTGAGCAAGCTCACTGTTCTGGCCCTATAGGAATCACAGTAGACTAGAAGAGTGCTCTTTTCTCAAAAGCAGAGTGTGTTTCTCGTAAGGCGAGCTAGTGTTTGTTTCCCAGTCGTAAACGGAGTTGAATCACATGCAGTTTCTGGTCCTACTAGCAAGAGTTGTTTTCTGCTAAGAACAGTCACGATTGCGCTCCCATTGCGATACACAGTGCAAATAGCACTCACGTCTGTTCCCAGCAAGTACAGTGTATTGGACTGAAGAGAAGCTACTGTTCTTGTCAGTTTCCTAAGCAGAGTTGAACTAGATGTGCCCCCTGTGTCGGAAGCACAGTTCTTTTGTTCTGAGCAAGCTCACTGTTCTGGCCCTATAGGAATCACAGTAGAGCAGAAGAGTGCTCTTTTCTCAAAAGCAGAGTGTGTTTCTTGTAAGGCGAGCTAGTGTTTGTTTCACAGTCGTAAACTGAGTTGAATCACATGCAGTTTCTGGTCCTACTAGCAAGAGTTGTTTTCTGCTAAGAACAGTCACGATTGAGCTCCCTTTGCCATACACAGTGCAAATAGCACTCGCGTCTGTTCCCTGCAAGTACAGTGTATTGGACTGAAGAGAAGCTACTGTTCTTGTCAGTTTCCTAAGCAGAGTTGAACTAGATATGCCCTCTGTGTTGGAAGCACAGTTCTTTTGTTTTGAGCAAGCTCACTGTTCTGGCCCTATAGGAAACACAGTAGATTAGAAGAGTGCTCTTTTCTCAAAAGCCGAGTGAGTTTTTTGCAATCGAGCTAGTGTTTGTTACCCAGTCGTAAACGGAGTTGAATCACATGCAGTTTCTGGTCCTACGAGCAAGAGTTGTTTTCTGCTAAGAACTGTCACGATTGTGCTCCCATTGCCATACACAGTGCAAATAGCACTCACGTCTGTTCCCAGCAAGTACAGTGTATGGGACTGAAGAGAAGCTACTGTTCTTGTCAGTTTCCTAAGCAGAGTTGAACTAGATATGCCCCCTGTGTCGGAAGCACAGTTCTTTTGTTCTGAGCAAGCTCACTGTTCTGGCACTATAGGAATCACAGTAGAGTAGAAGAGTGCTCTTTTCTCAAAAGCAGAGTGTGTTTCTTGTAAGGCGAGCTAGTATTTGTTTCCCAGTCAGAAATGGAGTTGAATCACATGCAGTTTCTGGTCCTTAGAGCGAGAGTTGTTTTCTGGTAAGAAGAGTCACTATTGTGCTCCATTTGCCATAAACAGTGCAAATAGCACTAGCGTTGTTACCAGCAAGTACAGTGTATTGGACTGAAGAGAAGCTACTGTTCTTGTCAGTTTCCTAAGCAGAGTTGAACTAGATATGGCCCATGTGTTGGAAGCACAGTTCCTTTGTTCTGAGCAAGCTCACTGTTCTGGCCCTATAGGAATCACAGTAGAGTAGAAGAGTGCTCTTTTCTCAAAAGCAAAGTGAGTTTCTTGTAAGGCGAGGTAGTGTTTGTTTCCCAGTAGTAAACGGAGTTGAATCACATGCAGTTTCTGGTCCTACTAGCAAGAGTTGTTTTCTGCTAAAAACAGTCACTATTGTGCTCCCATTTCCATACACAGTGCAAATAGCACTCGCATCTGTTCCCAGCAAGTACAGTGTATTGGACTGAAGAGAAGCTACTGTTCTTGTCAGTTTCCTAAGCAGAGTTGAACTAGATATGACCCCTGTGTCGGAAGCACAGTTCTTTTGTTCTGAGCAAGCTCACTGTTCTGACCCTATAGGAAACACTGTAGATTAGAAGAATGCTCTTTTCTCATAAGTAGAGTGTGTTTCTTGTAAGGCGAGCTAGTGTTTGTTTCCCAGTCAGAAAAGGATTATAATCACATACAGTTTCTAGTCCTATGAGCAAGAGTTGTTTTGTGGTAAAAAAGAGTCACTTTTGTGCTCCATTCGCCATACAGAGTGCAAATAGCACTCGCATCTGTTCCCAGCAAGTACAGTGTATTGGACTGAAGAAAAGCTACTGTTCTTGTCAGTTTCCTAAGCAGAGTTGAACTAGATATGGCCCGTGTGTCGGAAGCACAGTTCCTTTGTTCTGAGCAAGATCACTGTTCTGGCCCTATAGGAAACACAGTAGATTAGAAGAGTGCTCTTTTCTCAAAAGCAGAGTGTGTTTCTTGTAAGGCGAGCTAGTGTTTGTTTCCCAGTAGTAAACGGAGTTGAATCACATACAGTTTCTGCTCCTACAAGCAAGAGTTGTTTTCTGGTAAGAAGAGTCACTATTGAGCTCCATTAGCCATACACAGTGCAAATAGCACTAGCGTCTGTTCCCAGCAAGTACAGTGTATTGGACTGAAGAGAAGTTACTGTTCTTGTCAGGTTCCTAAGCAGAGTTGAACTAGATATGGCCCGTGTGTCGGAAGCACAGTTCCTTTGTACTGGGCAAGCTCACTGTTCTGGTCCTATAGGAATCACAGTAGAGTAGATGAGTGCTCTTTTCTCAAAAGCAGAGTGTGTTTCTTGTAAGGCGAGCTAGTGTTTTTTTCCCAGTAGTAAACGGAGTTGAATCACATGCAGTTTCTGGTCCTAATAGCAAGAGTTGTTTTCTGCTAAGAACAGTCACGAATGCGCTGCCATTGCCATACACAATACAAATAGCACTGGCGTCTGTTCCCAGCAAGTACAGTGTATTGGACTGAAGAGAAGCTACTGTTCTTGTCAGTTTCCTAAGCAGAGTTGAACTAGATATGCTCCCTGTGTTGGAAGCACAGTTCTTTTGTTCTGAGCAAGCTCACTGTTCTGGCCCTATAGGAATCACAGTAGAGTAGAAGAGTGCTCTTTTCTCAAAAGCAGAGTGTGTTTCTTGTAAGGCGAGCTAGTATTTGTTTCCCAATCAGAAATGGAGTTGAATCACATGCAGTTTCTGGTCCTACAAGCAAGAGTTGTTTTCTGGTAAGAAGAGTCACTATTGCGCTCCATTTGCCATACACAGTGCAAATAGCACTCGCGTCTGTTCCCAGCAAGTACAGTGTATTGGACTGAAGAGAAGCTACAGTTCTTGTCAGTTTCCTAAGCAGAGTTGAACTAGATATGGCCCGTGTGTTGGAAGCACAGTTCCTTTGTTCTGAGAAAGCTCACTGTTCTGGCCCTATAGGAATCACAGTAGATTAGAAGAGTACTTTTTTCTCAAAAGCAGAGTGTGTTTCTTGTAAGGTGAGCTAGTATTTGTTTCCCAGTCGTAAATTGAGATGAATCACATGCAGTTTCTGTTCCTACTAGCAAGAGTTGTTTTCTGCTAAGAACAGTCATGATTGCGCTCCCATTGCCATACACAGTGCAAATAGCACTCGCGTCTGTTCCCAGCAAGTACAGTGTATTGGACTGAAGAGAAGCTACTGTTCTTGTCATTTCCCTAAGCAGAGTTGAACTAGATGTGCCCCCTGTGTCGCAAGCACAGTTCTTTTGTTCTGAGCAAGCTCACTGTTCTGGCCCTATAGGAAACACAGTAGATTAGAAGAGTGCTCTTTTCTCAAAAGCCGAGTGAGTTTTTTGCAATCGAGCTAGTGTTTGTTACCCAGTCGTAAACGGAGTTGAATCACATGCAGTGTCTGGTCCTACGAGCAAGAGTTGTTTTCTGCTAAGAACTGTCACGATTGTGCTCCCATTGCCATACACAGTGCAAATAGCACTCACGTCTGTTCCCAGCAAGTACAGTGTATGGGACTGAAGAGAAGCTACTGTTCTTGTCAGTTTCCTAAGCAGAGTTGAACTAGATATGCCCCCTGTGTCGGAAGCACAGTTCTTTTGTTTTGAGCAAGCTCACTGTTCTGGCACTATAGGAATCACAGTAGAGTAGAAGAGTGCTCTTTTCTCAAAAGCAGAGTGTGTTTCTTGTAAGGCGAGCTAGTATTTGTTTCCCAGTCAGAAATGCAGTTGAATCACATGCAGTTTCTGGTCCTTAGAGCTAGAGTTGTTTTCTGGTAAGAAGAGTCACTATTGCGCTCCATTTGCCATAAACATAGCAAATAGCACTAGCGTTGTTCCCAGCAAGTACAGTGTATTGGACTGAAGAGAAGCTACTGTTCTTGTCAGTTTCCTAAGCAGAGTTGAACTAGATATGGCCCATGTGTTGGAAGCACAGTTCCTTTGTTCTGAGCAAGCTCACTGTTCTGGCCCTATAGGAATCACAGTAGAGTAGAAGAGTGCTCTTTTCTCAAAAGCAAAGTGAGTTTCTTGTAAGGCGAGGTAGTGTTTGTTTCCCAGTAGTAAATGGAGTTGAATCACATGCAGTTTCTGGTCCTACTAGCAAGAGTTGTTTTCTGCTAAAAACAGTCACTATTGTGCTCCCATTGCCATACACAGTGCAAATAGCACTCGCATCTGTTCCCAGCAAGTACAGTGTATTGAACTGAAGAGAAGCTACTGTTCTTGTCAGTTTCCTAAGCAGAGTTGAACTAGATATGCCCCCTGTGTCGGAAGCACAGTTCTTTTGTTCTGAGCAAGCTCACTGTTCTGACCCTATAGGAAACACTGTAGATTAGAAGAATGCTCTTTTCTCATAAGCAGAGTGTGTTTCTTGTAAGGCGAGCTAGTGTTTGTTTCCCAGTCAGAAAAGGATTTCAATCACATACAGTTTCTAGTCCTATGAGCAAGAATTGTTTTGTGGTAAAAAAGAGTCACTTTTGTGCTCCATTCGCCATACAGAGTGCAAATAGCACTCGCATCTGTTCCCAGCAAGTACAGTGTATTGGACTGAAGAAAAGCTACTGTTCTTGTCAGTTTCCTAAGCAGAGTTGAACTAGATATGGCCCGTGTGTCGGAAGCACAGTTCCTTTGTTCTGAGCAAGATCACTGTTCTGGCCCTATAGGAAACACAGTAGATTAGAAGAGTGCTCTTTTCTCAAAAGCAGAGTGTGTTTCTTGTAAGGCGAGCTAGTGTTTGTTTCCCAGTAGTAAACGGAGTTGAATCACATACAGTTTCTGCTCCTACAAGCAAGAGTTGTTTTCTGGTAAGAAGAGTCACTATTGAGCTCCATTAGCCATACACAGTGCAAATAGCACTAGCGTCTGTTCCCAGCAAGTACAGTGTATTGGACTGAAGAGAAGCTACTGTTCTTGTCAGGTTCCTAAGCAGAGTTGAACTAGATATGGCCCGTGTGTCGGAAGCACAGTTCCTTTGTACTGGGCAAGCTCACTGTTCTTGTCCTATAGGAATCACAGTAGATTAGAAGAGTGCTCTTTTCTCAAAAGCAGAGTGAGTTTTTTGCAATCGAGCTAGTGTTTGTTACCCAGTCGTAAAGGGAGTTGAATCACATGCAGTTTCTGGTCCTACCAGCAAGAGTTGTTTTCTGCTAAGAACAGTCATGATTGTGCTGCCATTGCCATACACAATACAAATAGCACTCGCGTCTGTTCCCAGCAAGTACAGTGTATTGGACTGAAGAGAAGCTACTGTTCTTGTCAGTTTCCTAAGCAGAGTTGAACTAGATATGCTCCCTGTGACGGAAGCACAGTTCTTTTGTTCTGAGCAAGCTCACTGTTCTGGCCCTATAGGAATCACAGTAGAGTAGAAGAGTGCTCTTTTCTCAAAAGCAGAGTGTGCTTCTTGTAAGGCGAGCTAGTATTTGTTTCCCAATCAGAAATGGAGTTGAATCACATGCAGTTTCTGGTCCTACGAGCAAGAGTTGTTTTCTGGTAAGAAGAGTCACTATTGCGCTCCATTTGCCATACACAGTGCAAATAGCACTCGCGTCTGTTCCCAGCAAGTACAGTGTATTGGACTGAAGAGAAGCTACTGTTCTTGTCAGTTTCCTAAGCAGAGTTGAACTAGATATGGCCCGTGTGTTGGAAGCACAGTTCCTTTGTTCTGAGCAAGCTCACTGTTCTGGCCCTATAGGAATCACAGTAGATTAGAAGAGTACTTTTTTCTCAAAAGCAGAGTGTGTTTCTTGTAAGGTGAGCTAGTATTTGTTTCCCAGTCAGAAATGGAGTTGAATCACATGCAGTTTCTGGTCCTACAAGCAAGAGTTGTTTTCTGGTAAGAAGAGTCACTATTGCACTCCATTTGCCATACACAGTGCAAATAGCACTAGTGTCTGTTCCCAGCAAGTACAGTATATTGGACTGAAGAGAAGCTACTGTTCTTGACACTTTCCTAAGCAGAGTTGAACTGGATATGGCCCGTGTGTCGGAAGCACAGTTCCTTTGTTCTGAGCAAGGTCACTGTTCTGGCACTATAGGAATCACAGTAGACTAGAATAGTGCTCTTTTCTCAAAAGCAGAGTGTGTTTCTTGTAAGGTGAGCTAGTGTTTGTTTCCCAGTCGTAAATTGAGATGAATCACATGCAGTTTCTGTTCCTACTAGCAAGAGTTGTTTTCTGCTAAGAACAGTCATGATTGCGCTCCCATTGCCATACACAGTGCAAATAGCACTCGCGTCTGTTCCCAGCAAGTACAGTGTATTGGACTGAAGAGAAGCTACTGTTCTTGTCATTTTCCTAAGCATAGTTGAACTAGATGTGCCCCCTGTGTCGGAAGCACAGTTCTTTTGTTCTGAGCAAGCTCACTGTTCTGGCCCTATAGGAATCACAGTAGAGCAGAAGAGTGCTCTTTTCTCAAAAGCAGAGTGTGTTTCTTGTAAGGCGAGCTAGTGTTTGTTTCACAGTCGTAAACTGAGTTGAATCACATGCAGTTTCTGGTCCTACTAGCAAGAGTTGTTTTCTGCTAAGAACAGTCACGATTGAGCTCCCTTTGCCATACACAGTGCAAATAGCACTCGCGTCTGTTCCCTGCAAGTACAGTGTATTGGACTGAAGAGAAGCTACTGTTCTTGTCAGTTTCCTAAGCAGAGTTGAACTAGATATGCCCTCTGTGTTGGAAGCACAGTTCTTTTGTTTTGAGCAAGCTCACTGTTCTGGCCCTATAGGAAACACAGTAGATTAGAAGAGTGCTCTTTTCTCAAAAGCCGAGTGAGTTTTTTGCAATCGAGCTAGTGTTTGTTACCCAGTCGTAAACGGAGTTGAATCACATGCAGTTTCTGGTCCTACGAGCAAGAGTTGTTTTCTGCTAAGAACTGTCAGGATTGTGCTCCCATTGCCATACACAGTGCAAATAGCACTCACGTCTGTTCCCAGCAAGTACAGTGTATGGGACTGAAGAGAAGCTACTGTTCTTGTCAGTTTCCTAAGCACAGTTGAACTAGATATGCCCCCTGTGTCGGAAGCACAGTTCTTTTGTTCTGAGCAAGCTCACTGTTCTGGCACTATAGGAATCACAATAGAGTAGAAGAGTGCTCTTTTCTCAAAAGCAGAGTGTGTTTCTTGTAAGGCGAGCTAGTATTTGTTTCCCAGTCAGAAATGGAGTTGAATCACATGCAGTTTCTGGTCCTTAGAGCTAGAGTTGTTTTCTGGTAAGAAGAGTCACTATTGCGCTCCATTTGCCATAAACATTGCAAATAGCACTAGCGTTGTTCCCAGCAAGTACAGTGTATTGGACTGAAGAGAAGCTACTGTTCTTGTCAGTTTCCTAAGCAGAGTTGAACTAGATATGGCCCATGTGTTGGAAGCACAGTTCCTTTGTTCTGAGCAAGCTCACTGTTCTGGCCCTATAGGAATCACAGTAGAGTAGAAGAGTGCTCTTTTCTCAAAAGCAAAGTGAGTTTCTTGTAAGGCGAGGTAGTGTTTGTTTCCCAGTAGTAAACGGAGTTGAATCACATGCAGTTTCTGGTCCTACTAGCAAGAGTTGTTTTCTGCTAAGAACAGTCACTATTGTGCTCCCATTGCCATACACAGTGCAAATAGCACTCGCATCTGTTCCCAGCAAGTACAGTGTATTGGACTGAAGAGAAGCTACTGTTCTTGTCAGTTTCCTAAGCAGAGTTGAACTAGATATGACCCCTGTGTTGGAAGCACAGTTCTTTTGTTCTGAGCAAGCTCACTGTTCTGGCACTATAGGAAACACTGTAGATTAGAAGAATGCTCTTTTCTCATAAGTAGAGTGTGTTTCTTGTAAGGCGAGCTAGTGTTTGTTTCCCAGTCAGAAAAGGATTTCAATCACATACAGTTTCTAGTCTATGAGCAAGAGTTGTTTTGTGGTAAAAAAAAGAGTCACTTTTGTGCTCCATTCGCCATACAGAGTACAAATAGCACTCGCATCTGTTCCCAGCAAGTACAGTGTATTTGACTGAAGAAAAGCTACTGTTCTTGTCAGTTTCCTAAGCAGAGTTGAACTAGATATGGCCCGTGTGTCGGAAGCACAGTTCCTTTGTTCTGAGCAAGATCACTGTTCTGGCCCTATAGGAAACACAGTAGATTAGAAGAGTGCTCTTTTCTCAAAAGCAGAGTGTGTTTCTTGTAAGGCGAGCTAGTGTTTGTTTCCCAGTAGTAAACGGAGTTGAATCACATGGAGTTTCTGCTCCTACAAGCAAGAGTTGTTTTCTGGTAAGAAGAGTCACTATTGAGCTCCATTAGCCATACACAGTGCAAATAGCACTAGCGTCTGTTCCCAGCAAGTACAGTGTATTGGACTGAAGAGAAGCTACTGTTCTTGTCAGGTTCCTAAGCAGAGTTGAACTAGATATGGCCCGTGTGTCGGAAGCACAGTTCCTTTGTACTGGGCAAGCTCACTGTTCTGGTCCTATAGGAATCACAGTAGAGTAGATGAGTGCTCTTTTCTCAAAAGCAGAGTGTGTTTCTTGTAAGGCGAGCTAGTGTTTGTTTCCCAGTAGTAAACGGAGTTGAATCACATGCAGTTTCTGGTCCGACTAGCAAGAGTTGTTTTCTGCTAAGAACAGTCAGGATTGCGCTGCCATTGCCATACACAGTAAAAATAGCACTCGCGTCTGTTCCCACCAAGTACAGTGTATTGGACTGAAGAGAAGCTACTGTTCTTGTGAGTTTCCTAAGCAGAGTTGAACTAGATATGCCCCCTGTGTCGGAAGCACAGTTCTTTTGTTCTGAGCAAGCTCACTCTTCTGGCCCTATAGGAATCACAGTAGAGTAGAAGAGTGCTCTTTTCTCAAAAGCAGAGTGTGTTTCTTGTAAGGCGAGCTAGTATTTGTTTCCCAATCAGAAATGGAGTTGAATCACATGCAGTTTCTGGTCCTACGAGCAAGAGTTGTTTTCTGGTAAGAAGAGTCACTATTGCGCTCCATTTGCCATACACAGTGCAAATAGCACTCGCGTCTGTTCCCAGCAAGTACAGTGTATTGGACTGAAGAGAAGCTACTGTTCTTGTCAGTTTCCTAAGCAGAGTTGAACTAGATATGCCCCCTGTGTCGGAAGCACAGTTCTTTTGTTCTGAGCAAGCTCACTGTTCTGGTCCTATAGGAATCACAGTAGATTAGAAGAGTACTTTTTTCTCAAAAGCAGAGTGTGTTTCTTGTAAGGTGAGCTAGTATTTGTTTCCCAGTCAGAAATGGAGTTGAATCACATGCAATTTCTGGTCCTATGAGCAAGAGTTGTTTTGTGGTAAAAAAGAGTCACTATTGCGCTCCATTTGCCATAAACATTGCAAATAGCACTAGCGTTGTTCCCAGCAAGTACAGTGTATTGGACTGAAGAGAAGCTACTGTTCTTGTCAGTTTCCTAAGCAGAGTTGAACTAGATATGGCTCATGTGTTGGAAGCACAGTTCCTTTGTTCTGAGCAAGCTCACTGTTCTGGCCCTATAGGAATCACAGTAGAGTAGAAGAGTGCTCTTTTCTCAAAAGCAAAGTGAGTTTCTTGTAAGGCGATGTAGTGTTTGTTTCCCAGTAGTAAACGGAGTTGAATCACATGCAGTTTCTGGTCCTACTAGCAAGAGTTGTTTTCTGCTAAGAACAGTCACTATTGTGCTCCCATTGCCATACACAGTGCAAATAGCACTCGCATCTGTTCCCAGCAAGTACAGTGTATTGGACTGAAGAGAAGCTACTGTTCTTGTCAGTTTCCTAAGCAGAGTTGAACTAGATATGACCCCTGTGTTGGAAGCACAGTTCTTTTGTTCTGAGCAAGCTCACTGTTCTGGCACTATAGGAAACACTGTAGATTAGAAGAATGCTCTTTTCTCATAAGCAGAGTGTGGTTCTTGTAAGGCGAGCTAGTGTTTGTTTCCCAGTCAGAAAAGGATTTCAATCACATACAGTTTCTAGTCCTATGAGCAAGAGTTGTTTTGTGGTAAAAAAAAGAGTCACTTTTGTGCTCCATTCGCCATACAGAGTACAAATAGCAATCGCATCTGTTCCCAGCAAGTACAGTGTATTTGACTGAAGAGAAGCTACTGTTCTCGTCAGGTTCCTAAGCAGAGTTGAACTAGATATGGCCCGTGTGTCGGAAGCACAGTTCCTTTGTACTGGGCAAGCTCACTGTTCTGGTCCTATAGGAATCACAGTAGAGTAGATGAGTGCTCTTTTCTCAAAAGCAGAGTGTGTTTCTTGTAAGGCGAGCTAGTGTTTGTTTCCCAGTAGTAAACGGAGTTGAATCACATGCAGTTTCTGGTCCTACTAACAAGAGTTGTTTTCTGCTAAGAACAGTCACGATTGCTCTGCCATTGCCATACACAGTACAAATAGCACTCGCGTCTGTTCCCAGCAAGTACAGTGTATTGGACTGAAGAGAAGCTACTGTTCTTGTCAGTTTCCTAAGCAGAGTTGAACTAGATATGGCCCGTGTGTTGGAAGCACAGTTCCTTTGTTCTGAGAAAGCTCACTGTTCTGGCCCTATAGGAATCACAGTAGATTAGAAGAGTACTTTTTGCTCAAAAGCAGAGTGTGTTTCTTGTAAGGTGAGCTAGTATTTGTTTCCCAGTCAGAAATGGAGTTGAAAAACATGCAGTTTCTGGTCCTACAAGCAAGAGTTGTTTTCTGGTAAGAAGAGTCACTATTGTGCTCCATTTGCCATACACAGTGCAAATAGCACTAGCATCTGTTCCCAGCAAGTACAGTGCATTGGACTGAAGAGAAGCTACTGTTCTTGACAGTTTCCTAAGCAGAGTTGAACTGGATATGGCCCGTGTGTCGGAAGCACAGTTCCTTTGTTCTGAGCAAGGTCACTGTTCTGGCCCTATAGGAAACACAGTAGACTAGAAGAGTGCTCTTTTCTCAAAAGCAGAGTGTGTTTCTTTTAAGGTGAGCTAGTGTTTGTTTCCCAGTCGTATATTGAGATGAATCACATGCAGTTTCTGTTCCTACTAGCAAGAGTTGTTTTCTGCTAAGAACAGTCATGATTGTGTTCCCATTGCCATACACAGTGCAAATAGCACTCGCGTCTGTTCCTAGCAAGTACAGTGTATTGGACTGAAGAGAAGCTACTGTTCTTGTCATTTTCCTAAGCAGAGTTGAACTAGATGTGCCCCCTGTGTCGGAAGCACAGTTCTTTTGTTCTGAGCAAGCTCACTGTTCTGGCCCTATAGGAATCACAGTAGATTAGAAGAGTGCTCTTTTCTCAAAAGCAGAGTATGTTTCTTGTAAGGCGAGCTAGTATTTGTTTCCCAGTCAGAAATGGAGTTGAATCACATGCAGTTTCTGCTCCTACAAGCAAGAGTTGTTTTCTGGTAAGAAGAGTCACTATTGAGCTCCATTAGCCATACACAGTGCAAATAGCACTAGCGTCTGTTCCCAGCAAGTACAGTGTATTGGACTGAAGAGAAGCTACTGTTCTTGTCAGGTTCCTAAGCAGAGTTGAACTAGATATGGCCCGTGTGTCGGAAGCACAGTTCCTTTGTTCTGGGCAAGCTCACTGTTCTGGTCCTATAGGAATCACAGTAGAGTAGATGAGTGCTCTTTTCTCAAAAGCAGAGTGTGTTTCTTGTAAGGCGAGCTAGTGTTTGTTTCCCAGTAGTAAACGGAGTTGAATCACATGCAGTTTCTGGTCCTACTAGCAAGAGTTGTGTCCTGCTAAGAACAGTCACGATTGAGCTGCCATTGCCATACACAGTACAAATAGCACTCGCGTCTGTTCCCAGCAATTACAGTGTATTGGACTGAAGAGAAGCTACTGTTCTTGTCAGTATCCTAAGCAGAGTTGAACTAGATATGCCCCCTCTGTCGGAAGCACAGTTCTTTTGTTCTGAGCAAGCTCACTCTTCTGGCCCTGTAGGAATCACAGTAGAGTAGAAGAGTGCTCTTTTCTCAAAAGCAGAGTGTGTTTCTTGTAAGGCGAGCTAGTATTTGTTTCCCAGTCAGAAATGGAGTTGAATCACATATAGTTTCTGGTCCTACAAGCAAGAGTTGTTTTCTGGAAAGAAGAATCACTATTGCGCTCCATTTGCCATACACAGTGCAAATAGCACTAGCGTCTGTTCCCAGCAAGTACAGTGTATTGGACTGAAGAGAAGCTACTCTTCTTGACAGTTTCCTAAGCAGAGTAGAACTGGATATGGCCCGTGTGTCGGAAGCACAGTTCCTTTGTTCTGAGCAAGGTCACTTTTCTGGCCCTATAGGAATCACAGTAGACTAGAAGAGTGCTCTTTTCTCAAAAGCAGAGTGAGTTTCTTGTAAGGTGAGCTAGTGTTTGTTTCCCAGTCGTAAATTGAGATGAATCACATGCAGTTTCTTGTCCTACGAGCAAGAGTTGTTTTCTGCTATGAAGAGTAACAATTGTGCTCCCATTGCCATACACAGTGCAAATAGCACTCGCGTCTGTTCCCAGCAAGTACAGTGTATTGGACTGAAGAGAAGCTACTGTTCTTGTCATTTTCCTAAAAAGAGTTGAACTAGATATGGCCCGTGTGTCAGAAGCACAGTTCCTTTGTTCTGAGCAAGCTCACTGTTCTGGCCCTATAGGAATCACAGTAGAGCAGAAGAGTGCTCTTTTCTCAAATACAGAGTGTGTTTCTTGTAAGGTGAGCTAGTGTTTGTTTCACAGTCGTAAACTGAGTTGAATCACATGCAGTTTCTGGTCCTACTAGCAAGAGTTGTTTTCTACTAAGAACAGTCACGATTGAGCTCCCTTTGCCATACACAGTGCAAATAGCACTGGCGTCTGTTCCCTGCAAGTACAGTGTATTGGACTGAAGAGAAGCTACTGTTCTTGTCAGTTTCCTAAGCAGAGTTGAACTAGATATGCCCTCTGTGTTGGAAGCACAGTTCTTTTGTTTTGAGCAAGCTCACTCTTCTGGCCCTATAGGAATCACAGTAGATTAGAAGAGTGCTCTTTTCTCAAAAGCAGAGTGAGTTTTTTGCAATCGAGCTAGTGTTTGTTACCCAGTCGTAAAGGGAGTTGAATCACATGCAGTTTCCGGTCCTACTAGCAAGAGTTGTTTTCTGCTAAGAATAGTCACGATTGCGCTGCCATTGCCATACACAGTACAAATAGCACTCGCGTCTGTTCCCAGCAAGTACACTGTATTGGACTGAAGAGAAGCTACTGTTCTTGTCAGTTTCCTAAGCAGAGTTGAACTAGATATGCCCAGTGTGTCGGAAGCACAGTTCCTTTGTTCTGAGCAAGCTCACTTTTCTGGCCCTATAGGAAACACAGTAGATTAGAAGAGTGCTCTTTTCTCAAAAGCAGAGTGTGTTTCTTGTAAGGCGAGCTAGTATTTGTTTCCCAGTCAGAAATGGAGTTGAATCACATGCAATTTCTGGTCCTATGAGGAAGAGTTGTTTTGTGGTAAAAAGAGTCACTATTGCGCTCCATTTGCCATACACAGTGCAAATAGCACTCGCGTCTGTTCCCAGCAAGTACAGTGTATTGGACTGAAGAGAAGCACCTGTTCTCGTCAGTTTCCTAAGCATAGTTGAACTAGATATGGCCTGTGTGTCGGAAGCACAGTTCCTTTGTTCTGAGCAAGCTCACTCTTCTGGCCCTATAGGAATCACAGTAGAGTAGAAGAGTGCTCTTTTATCAAAAGCAGAGTGTGTTTCTTGTAAGACGAGCTAGTATTTGTTTCCCAGTCAGAAATGGAGTTGAATCACATGCAGTTTCTGGTCCTACGAGCAAGAGTTGTTTTCTGGTAAGAAGAGTCACTATTGTGCTCCATTCGCCATACACAGTGCAAATAGCACTCGCTTCTGTTCCCAGCAAGTACAGTGTATTGGACTGAAGAGAAGCTACTGTTCTTGTCAGTTTCCTAAGCAGAGTTGAACTAGATATGGCCCATGTGTCGGAAGCACAGTTCTTTTGTTTTGAGCAAGCTCACTGTTCTGGCCTTATAAAAAACACAGTAGATTAGAAGAGTGCTCTTTTCTCAAAAGCAGAGTATGTTTCTTGTAAGGTGAGCTAGTATTTGTTTCCCAGTCAGAAATGGAGTTGAATCACATGCAGTTTCTGGTCCTACAAGCAAGAGTTGTTTTCTGGTAAGAAGAGTCACTATTGTGCTCCATTTGCCATACACAGTGCAAATAGCACTCGCGTCTGTTCCCAGCAAGTACAGTGTATTGGACTGAAGAGAAGCACCTGTTCTTGACAGTTTCCTAAGCAGAGTTGAACTGGATATGGCCCGTGTGTCGGAAGCACAGTTCCTTTGTTCTGAGCAAGGTCACTGTTCTGGCCCTATAGGAATCACAGTAGACTAGAAGAGTGCTCTTTTCTCAAAAGCAGAGTGTGTTTCTTGTAAGGTGAGCTAGTGTTCGTTTCCCAGTCGTAAATTGAGATGAATCACATGCAGTTTCTGTTCCTACTAGCAAGAGTTGTTTTCTGCTAAGAACAGTCATGATTGCGCTCCCATTGCCATACACAGTGCAAATAGCACTCGCGTCTGTTCCCAACAAGTACAGTGTATTGGACTGAAGAGAAGCTACTGTTCTTGTCATTTTCCTAAGCAGAGTTGAACTAGATGTGCCCCCTATGTCGGAAGCACAGTTCTTTTGTTCTGAGCAAGCTCACTGTTCTGGCCCTATAGGAATCACAGTAGATTAGAAGAGTGCTCTTTTCTCAAAAGCAGAGTATGTTTCTTGTAAGGCGAGCTAGTATTTGTTTCCCAGTCAGAAATGGAGTTGAATCACATGCAGTTTCTGCTCCTACAAGCAAGAGTTGTTTTCTGGTAAGAAGAGTCACTATTGACCTCCATTAGCCATACACAGTGCAAATAGCACTAGCATCTGTTCCCAGCAAGTACAGTGTATTGGACTGAAGAGAAGCTACTGTTCTTGTCAGGTTCCTAAGCAGAGTTGAACTAGATATGGCCCGTGTGTCGGAAGCACAGTTCCTTTGTTCTGGGCAAGCTCACTGTTCTGGTCCTATAGGAATCACAGTAGAGTAGATGAGTGCTCTTTTCTCAAAAGCAGAGTGTGTTTCTTGTAAGGCGAGCTAGTGTTTGTTTCCCAGTAGTAAACGGAGTTGAATCACATGCAGTTTCTGGTCCTACTAGCAAGAGTTGTTTTCTGCTAAGAACAGTCACGATTGAGCTGCCATTGCCATACACAGTACAAATAGCACTCGCGTCTGTTCCCAGCAAGTACAGTGTATTGGACTGAAGAGAAGCTACTGTTCTTGTCAGGTTCCTAAGCAGAGTTGAACTAGATATGGCCCGTGTGTCGGAAGCACAGTTCTTTTGTTTTGAGCAAGCTCACTGTTCTGGCCTTATAAGAAACACAGTGGATTAGAAGAGTGCTCTTTTCTCGAAGGCAGAGTATGTTTCTTGTAAGGCAGGCTAGTATTTGTTTCCCAGTCAGAAATGGAGTTGAATCAAATGCAGTTTCTGCTCCTACAAGCAAGAGTTGTTTTCTGCTAAGAGCAGTCACGATTGTGCTCCATTTGCCATACACAGTGCAAATAGCACTCGCGTCTGTTCCCAGCAAGTACAGTGTATTGGACTGAAGAGAAGCTACTGTTCTTGTCAGTTTCCTAATGAGTTGAACTAGATATGCCCCAAGTGTCGGATGCACAGTTCCTTTGTTCTGAGCAAGCTCACTGTTCTGGCCCTATAGGAAACACAGTAGATTAGAAGAGTGCTCTTTTCTCAAAAGCAGAGTGTGTTTCTTGTAAGGCGAGCTAGTATTTGTTTCCCAGTCAGAAATGGAGTTGAATCACATGCAGTTTCTGCTCCTACAAGCAAGAGTTGTTTTCTGGTAAGAAGAGTCCCTATTGCGCTCCATTTGCCATACACAATGCAAATAGCACAGGCGTCTGTTCCCAGCAAGTACAGTGTATTGGACTGAAGAGAATCTACTGTTCTTGTCAGTTTCCTAAGCAGAGTTGAACTAGATATGGCCCATGTGTCGGAAGCACAGTTCTTTTGTTCTGAGCAAGCTCACTGTTCTGGCCCTATAGGAAACACAGTAGATTAGAAGAGTGCTCTTTTCTCAAAAGCAGAGTATGTTTCTTGTAAGGCTAGCTAGTATTTGTTTCCCAGTCAGAAATGGAGTTGAATCACACGCAGTTTCTGATCCTACGAGCAGGAGTTGTTTTCTGGTAAGAAGAGTCACTATTGCGCTCCATTTGCCATACACAGTGCAAATAGCACTGGCATCTGTTCCCAGGAAGTACAGTGTATTGGACTGAAGAGAAGCTACTGTTCTTGTCAGTTTCCTAAGCAGAGCTGAACTAGATATGGCCCGTGTGTCGGAAGCACTATTCCTTTATTCTGAGCAAGCTCACTGTTCTGGCCCTATAGGAATCACAGTAGAGTAGAAGAATGCTGTTTTCTCAAGAGCAGAGTTTGTTTCTTGTAAGGCGAGCTAGTGTTTGTTTCCCAGTCGTAAACGGAGTTGAATCATATGCAGTTTCTAGTCCTACTAGCAAGAGTTGTTTTCTGCTAAGAATAGTCACGATTGTGCTCCCATTGCCATACACAGTGCAAATAGCACTCGCGTCTGTTCCCAGCAAGTACAGTGTATTGGACTGAAGAGAAGCTACTGTTCTTGTCAGTTTCCTAAGCAGAGTTGAACTAGATATGGCCCGTGTGTCAGAAGCACAGTTCCTTTGTTCTGAGCAAGCTCACTGTTCTGGCCCTATAGGAAACACAGTAGATTAGAAGAGTGCTCTTGTGTCAAAAGCAGAGTATGTTTCTTGTAAGGCGAGCTAGTATTTGTTTCCCAGTCAGAAATGGAGTTGAATCACATGCAGTTTCTGGTCCTACTAGCAAGAGTTGTTTTCTGGTAAGAAGAGTCATTATTGCACTCCATTTGCCATACACAGTGCAAATAGCACTAGCGTCTGTTCCCAGCAAGTACAGTGTATTGGACTGAAGAGAAGCTACTGTTCTTGTCCTTTTCCTAAGCAGAGTTGAACTAGATATGGCCCGTGTGTCGGAAGCACAGTTCCTTTGTTCTGAGCAAGCTCAATATTCTGGCCCTGTAGGAAACACAGTAGATTAGAAGAGTGCTCTTTTCTCAAAAGCAGAGTGTGTTTCTTGTAAGGCGAGCTAGTGTTTGTTTCCCAGTGGTAAACGGTGTTGAAACACATGCAGTTTCTGGTCCTACTAGCAAGAGTTGTTTTCTGCTAAGAACAGTCACGATTGTGCTCCATTTGCCATACACAGTGCAAATAGCACTAGCGTCTGTTCCCAGCAAGAACAGTGTATTGGACTGAAGAGAAGCTACTGTTCTTGTCAGTTTCCTAATGAGTTGAATTAGATATGCCCCATGTGTCGGATGCACAGTTCCTTTGTTCTGAGCAAGCTCACTGTTCTGGCCCTATAGGAAACACAGTAGATTAGAAGAGTGCTCTTTTCTCAAAAGCAGAGTGTGTTTCTTGTAAGGCGAGGTAGCGTTTGTTTCCCAGTCAGAAATGGAGTTGAATCACAGGCAGTTTCTGCTCCTACAAGCAAGAGTTGTTTTCTGGTAAGAAGAGTCACTATTGCGCTCCTATGCCATACACAATGCAAATAGCACTAGCGTCTGTTCCCAGCAAGTACAGTGTATTGGACTGAAGAGAAGCTACTGTTCCTGTCAGTTTCCTAAGCAGAGTTGAACTAGATATGGCCCGTGTGTCGGAAGCACAGTTCTTTTGTTCTGAGCAAGCTCACTGTTCTGGCCCTATAGGAAACACAGTAGATTAGAAGAGTGCTCTTTTCTCAAAAGCAGAGTATGTTTCTTGTAAGGCGAGCTAGTATTTGTTTCCCAGTCAGAAATGGAGTTGAATCACACGCAGTTTCTGAACCTACGAGCAGGAGTTGTTTTCTGGTAAGAAGAGTCACTATTGCGCTCCATTTGCCATACACAGTGCAAATAGCATGAGCATCTCTTCCCAACAAGTACAGTGTATTGGACTGAAGAGAATCTACTGTTCTTGTCATATTCCTAAGCAGAGTTGAACTAGATATGGCCCGTGTGTCGGAAGCACAGTTCCTTTGTTCTGAGCAAGCTCACTGTTCTGGCCCTATAGGAAAAACAGTAGATTAGAAGAGTGCTCTTTTCTCAAAAGCAGAGTATGTTTCTTGTAAGGCGAGCTAGTATTTGTTTCCCAGTCAGAAATGGAGTTGAATCACATGCAGTTTCTGCTCCTACAAGCAAGAGTTGTTTTCTGGTAAAAAGAGTCACTAATGCACTCCATTTGCCATACACAGTGCAAATAGCACTAGCGTCTGTTCCCAGCAAGTACAGTGTATTGGACTGAAAAGAAGCTACTGTTCTTTTCAGTTTCCTAAGCAGAGTTGAACTAGAAATGGCCCGTGTGTCAGAAGCACAGTTCCATTGTTCTGAGCAATCTCACTGTTCTGTCCCTATAGGAAACAAAGTATATTAGAAGAGTGCTCTTTTCTCAAAAGCAGAGTGTGTTTCTTGTAAGGCGAGCTATATTTGTTTCCCAGTCAGAAATGGAGTTGAATCACATGCAGTTTCTGGTCCTACTAGCAAGACTTGTTTTCTGCTAAGAAGAGTCACTATTGCGCTCCATTTGCCATACACAGTGCAAATAGCACTCGCGTCTGTTCCCAGCAAGTACAGTGTATTGGACTGAAGAGAAGCACCTGTTCTTGTCAGTTTCCTAAGCATAGTTGAACTAGATATGGCCCGTGTGTCGGAAGCACAGTTCCTTTTTTCTTAGCAAGCTCACTGTTCTGGCCCTATAGGAAACACAGTAGATTACAAGAGTGCTCTTTTCTCAAAAGTAGAGTGTGTTTCTTGTAAGACGAGCTAGTATTTGTTTCCCAGTCAGAAATGGAGTTGAATCACACGCCGTTTCTGCTCCTACTAGCAAGAGTTGTTTTCTGGTAAGAAGAGTCCCTATTGCGCTCCATTTGCCATACACAGTTCACATAGCACTAGCGTCTGTTCCCAGCAAGTACAGTGTATTGGACTGAAGAGAAGCTACTGTTCTTGTCAGTTTCCTAAGCAGAGTTGAACTAGATATGGCCCGTGTGTCGGAATCACAGTTCTTTTGTTCTGAGCAAGTTCACTGTTCTGGCACTATAGGAAACACAGTAGAGAAGACAAGTCCTCTTTTCTCAAAAGCAGAGCATGTTTCTTGTAAGGCGAGCTAGTATTTGTTTCCCACTCAGAAATGGAGTTGAATCACATGCAGTTTCTGGTCCTACGAGCAAGAGTTGTTTTCTGGTAAAAAGAGTCACTATTGCACTCCATTTGCCATACACAGTGGAAATAGCACTAGCGTCTGTTCCCAGCAAGTACAGTGTATTGGACTGAAGAGAAGCTACTGTTCTTGTCAGTTTCCTAAGCAGAGTTGAACTAGATATGGCCCGTGTGTTGGAAGCACAGTTCCTTTGTTCTGAGCAAACTCACTGTTCTGGCCCTATAGGAATCACCGTAGAGTAGAAGAGTGCTCTTTTCTCAAAAGCAGAGTGTGTTTCTTGTAAGGCGAGCTAGTGTTTGTTTCCCAGTTGTAAATGGAGTTGAATCACATGCAGTTTCTGGTCCTACTAGCAAGAGTTGTTTTCTGCTAAGAGCCGTCACAATTGCACTCCCATTGCCATACAGAGTACAAACAGCACTCGTGTCTGTTTGCAGCAACTACAGTGTATTGGACTGAAGAGAAGCTACTGTTCTTGTCATTTTCCTAAGCAGATTTGAACTAGATATGGCCCTTGTGTCGGAAGCACAGTTCTTTTGTTCTGAGCAAGCTCACTGTTCTGGCCCTATAGGAAACACAGTAGATCAGAAGAGTGCTCTTTTCTCAAAAGTAGAGTTTGTTTCTTGTAAGGCGAGCTAGTATTTGTTTCCCAGACAGAAATGGACTTGAGTCACATGCAGTTTCTGCTCCTACAAGCAAGAGATGTTTTCTTGTAAGAAAACTCATTATTGCGCGCCATTTGCTATACACAGTGCAAATAGCACTAGCGTCGGTTCCCAGCAAGTACAGTGTATTGGACTGAAGAGAAGCTACTGTTCTTGTCAGTTTCCTTAGCAGAGTTGAACTAGATGTGGCCCGTGTGTTGGAAGCACAGTTCCTTTGTTCTGAGCAAGCTCACTGTTCTGGCCCTATAGGAATCACAGTAGAGTAGAAGAGTGCTCTTTTCTCAAAAGCAGTGTGTGTTTCTTGTAAGGCGAGCTAGTGTTTGTTTCCCAGTTGTAAACGGAGTTGAATCACATGCAGTTTCTGGTCCTACTAGCAAGAGTTGTTTTCTGCTAAGAACAGTCACGATTGCGCTCCCATTGCCATACACAGTGCAAATAGCACTAGCGTCTCTTCCCAGCAAGTACAGTGTATTGGACTGAAGAGAAGCTACTGTTCTTGTCAGTTTCCTAAGCAGAGTTGAACTAGATATGGCCCGTGTGTGTAGAAAGCACAGTTCTGTTGTTCTGAGCAAGCTCACTGTTCTGGCCCTATAGGAAACACCAGAGAGTAGAAGAGTGCTCTTTTCTCAAAAGCAGAGTGTGTTTCTTGTAAGGCGAGCTAGTGTTTGTTACCCAGTCCTAAATGGAGGTGAATCACATGCAGTTTCTGGTCCTATGAGCAGGAGTTGTTTTTTGGTAAGAAGAGTCACTATTGTGCTCTATTTGCCATACACAGTGCAAATAGCACTCGTGTCTGTTCGCAGCAAGTACATTGTTTTGGACTGAAGAGAAGCTACTGTTCTTGTCAGTTTCCTAAACAGAGTTGAACTAGATATGGCCCGTGTGTCGGAAGCACAGTTTTTTTGTTCTGAGCAAGCTCACTTTTCTGGCAATATAGGAAACACAGTAGAGTAGAAGAATGCTCTTTTCTCTAAAGCAGAGTGTGTTTCTTGTAAGGCGAGCTAGTGTTTTTTTCCCAATCAGAAAAGGATTTGAATCACATGCAGTTTCTGGTCCTATGAGCAAGAGTTGTTTTGTCGTAAAAAGAGTCACTAGTGTGCTCTATTTGCCATAAACAGTGCAAAGAGCACTCGCGTCTGTTCCCAGCAATCACAGTGTATTGGACTGAAGAGAAGCTACTGTTCTTGTCAGTTTCCGAAGCAGAGTTGAACTAGATATGGCCCGTGTGTCGGAAGCACAGTGCTTTTGTTCTGAGCAAGCTCACTGTTCTGGCCCTATAGAAAACACAGTAGATTAGAAGAGTTCTCTTTTCTCAAAAGCGGAGTGTGTTTCTTGTAAAGCGAGCTAGTATTTGTTTCCCAGTCAGAAATGGAGTTGAATCACATGCAGTTTGTGGTCCTACGAGCAGGAGTTGTTTTCTGGTAAGAAGAGTCACTATTGAGCTCCCATTGCCATACACAGTGCAAATAGCACTAGCTTCTGTTCCCAGCATGTACAGTGTATTGGATTGAAGAGAAGCTACTGTTCTCGTCAGTTTCCTAAGTAAAGTTGTACAAGATATGGCCCGTACATCGGAAGCACATTTCTTTTGTTCTGAGCAAGCTCACTCTTCTTGCCCTATAGGAAACGCAGTAGATTAGAAGAGTGTTCTTTTCTCAAAAGCAGAATTTGTTTCTTGTAAGGCGAGCTAGTATTTGTTTCCCAGTCAGAAATGGAGTTGAATCACATGAAGTTTCTTGTCCTACGAGCAAGAGTTGTTTTGTGGTAAGAAGAGTTGATATTGCGCTCCCTTTGCCATACACAGTGCAAATAGCACTCGCTTCTGTTCCCAGCAAGTAAAGTGTATTGGACTGAAGAGAAGCTACTGTTCTTCTCAGTTTCCTAAGCAGAGTTGAACTAGATATGGCCCGTGTGTAGGAATCACAGTTCTTTTGTTCTTAGCATGCTCACTGTTCTGGCCCTACAGGAAACACAGTAGATTAGAAGAGTGCTCTTTTCTCAAAAGCAGAATGTGTTTCTTGTAAGGCGAGCTAGTATTTGTCTCCCATATAGAAATGGAGTTGAATCACATGCAGTTTCTTGTCCTATGAGCAAGAGTTTTTTTCTGCTAAGCAGAGACACTGTTGTGCACCCATTGCCATACACAGTGCAAATAGCACTCGCGTCTGTTCCCAGCAAGTACAGTGTATTGGACTGAAGAGAAGCTACTGTTCTTTTCAGTTTCCTAAGAAGAGTTGAAGTAGATATGGCCCGTGTGTGTAGGAAGCATAGTTCTTTTGTTCTTAGCAAGCTCACTGTTCTGGCCCTATAGGAAACACAGGAGAGTAGAAGAGTGCTCTTTTCTCAAAAGCAGAGTGTGTTTCTTGTAAGGCGAGCTAGTGTTTGTTTCCCAGTCCTAAATGGAGTTGAATCACATGAAGTCTCTTGTCCTACGAGCAAGAGTTGTTTTCTGGTAAGAAGAGTCACTATTGAGCTCCCATTGCCATACACAGTGCAAATAGCACTCGTGTCTGTTCCCAGCAAGTACAGTGTATTGGACTGAAGAGAAGTTACTGTTCTAGTCAGTTTCCTCAGTGGAGTTGAACCAGATATGGCCCGTACTTCGGAAGCACAGTTCTTTTGTTCTGAGCAAGCTCACTCTTCTGGCCCCATAGGAAACACAGTAGATTAGAAGAGTGCTCTTTTCTCAAAAGCAGAGTGTGGTTCCTGTAAGGCGAGCTAGTGTTTGTTTCCTAATCAGAAAAGGATTTTAATCACATGCAGTATCTGGTCCTACGAGCAAGAGTTGTTTTGTGGTAAAAAGAGTCACTTTTGTGCTCCATTCGCCATGCACAGTGCAAAGAGCACTCACGTCTGTTCCCAGAAAGTACAGTGTATTGAACTGAAGAGAAGCTACTATTCTTGTCAGTTTCCTAAGTGGAGTTGAACTAGATATGGCCCGTGTGTCGGAAGCACAGTTCTTTTGTTCTGAGCAAGCTCACTGTTCTGGCCCTACAGGAAACACAATAGATTAGAAGAGTGCTCTTTTCTCAAAAGCAGAGTGTGTTTCTTGTAAGGCAAGCTAGTATTTGTTTCCCAGTCAGAAATGGAGTTGAATCACATGCAGTTTCTGTTCCTATGAGCAAGAATTGTTTTGTGGTAAAAATAGTCACTTTTGTGCTCCATTCGTCATACACAGTGCAAAGAGCACGTGCTTCTGTTCCCAGCAAGTACAGTGTATTGGACTGAAGAGAAGCTACTGTTCTTGTCAGATTCCTAAGCAGAGTTGTACTATATATGTCCCATGTGTCGGAAGCACAGTTCTTTTGTTCTGAGCAAGCTCACTCTTCTGGCCCTATAGGAAACACAGTAGAGTAGAAGAATGCTCTTTTCTCAAAAGCAGAATGTGTTTCTTGTAATGCGAGCTAGTGTTTGTTTCCCAATCAGAAAAAGATTTGAAACACATGCAGTTTCTCATCCTACGAGAAAGAGTTGTTTTGTGGTAAAAAGAGTCACTTTTGTGCTCCATTTGCCATGCACAGTGCAAAGAGCACGTGCGTCTGTTCCCAGAAAGTACAGTGTATTGGACTGAAGAGAAGCTACTGTTCTTGTCAGTTTCCTAAGCAGAGTTGAACTAGATATGGCCCGTGTGTCGGAAGCACAGTGCTTTTTTTCTGAGCAAGCTCACTGTTCTGGCCCTATAGGAAACACAGTAGATTAGAAGAGTGCTCTTTTCTCAAAAGCAGAGTGTGTTTCTTGTAAGGCGAGCTAGTATTTGTTTCCCAGTCAGAAATGGAGTTGAATCACATGCATTTTCTGGTCCTACGAGCAAGAGTTGATTTTTGGTAAGAAGAGTCACTATTGCGCTCCATTTGCCATACACAGTGCAAATAGCACTTGCGTCTGTTCCCAGCAAGTACAGTGTATTGGACTGAAGAGAAGCTACTGTTCTCGTCAGTTTCCTAAGTGGAATTGAACTAGATATGGCCTGTATGTCGGAAGCACAGTTCTTTTGTTCTGAGCAAGCTCACTGTTCTGGCCCTATTGGAAACACAGTAGATTAGAAGAGTGCTCTTTTCTCAAAAGCAGAGTGTGTTTCCTGTAAGCGAGCTACTATTTGTTTCCCAGTCAGAAATGTAGTTGAATCACATACAGTTTCTGGTCCTACGAGCAAGAGTTGGTTTCTGGTAAGAAGAGTCTTTATTGCGCTCCCATTTGCCATACACAGTGCAAATAGCACTTGCGTCTGTTCCCAGCAAGTACAGTGTATTGGACTGAAGAGAAGCTACTGTTCTTGTCAGTTTCATAAGCAGAGTTGAACTAGATATGGCCCGTGTGTCGGAAGCACAGTTCTTTTGTTCTGAGCAAGCTCACTTTTCTGCCACTATAGGAAACACAGTAGATTAGAAGAGTGCTCTTTTCTCAAAAGCACAGTGTGTTTCTTGTAAGGCGAGCTAGTATTTGTTTCCCAATCAGAAATGGAGTTGAATCACATGCAGTTTCTGGTCCTACGAGCAGGAGTTTTTTTCTGGTAAGAAGAGTCACGATTGCGCTCCCATTGCCATACACAGTGAAAATAGCACTGGCATCTGTTCCCAGCAAGTACAGTCTATTGGACTGAAGAGAAGCTACTGTTCTCGTCAGTTTCCTAAATTGAGTTGAACTTGATATGGCCCGTAGTCAGAAGCACAGTGCTTTTGTTCTGAGCAAGCTCACTGTTCTGGCACTATAGGAAACACAGGAGAGTAGAAGAGTGCTCTTTTCTCAAAAGCGGAGTGTGTTTCTCGTAAGGCGAGCTACTATTTGTTTCCCAGTCAGAAATGGAATTGAATCACATGCAGCTTCTTGTCCTACGAGCAAGAGTTGTTTCTGGTAAGAAGAGTCACTATTGCGCTCCATTTGCCATACACAGTGCAAATAGCACTTGCGTCTGTTCCCAGCAAGTACAGTGTATTGGACTGAAGAGAAGGTACTGTTCTCTTCAGTTTCCTAAGTGGAGTTGAACTAGATTGGCCCGTAAGTCGGAAGCACAGTGCTTTTGTTCTGAGCAAGCTCACTGTTCTTGCCCTTTAGGAAACACAGGAGAGTAGAAGAGTGCTCTTTTCTCAAAAGCAGACTGTGTTTCTTGTAAGGCGAGCTAGTATTTGTTTCCCAGTCAGAAATGGAGTTGAATCACATGCAGTTTCTGGTCCTACGAGCAAGAGTTGTTTTCTGGTAAGAAGAGTCACTATTGTGCTCCCATTGCCATTCACAGTGCAAATAGCACTAGCGTCTGTTCCCAGCAAGTACAGTGTATTGGACTGAAGAGAAGCGACTGTTCTCGTCAGTTTCCTAAGTGGAGTTGAACTAGATAAGGCCCGTACATCGGAAGCACAGTTCTTTTGTTCTGAGCAAGCTCACTGTTCTGGACCTATAGGAAACACAGTACATTAGAAGAGTGCTCTTTTCTCAAAAGCAGAGTGTATTTCTTGTCAGGCGAGCTAGTGTTTGTTTCCAAGTCCTAAATGGAGTTGAATCACATGCAGTTTCCTGTCCTATGAGCAAGAGTTGTTTTCTGGTAAGAAGAGTCACTATTGCGCTCCCATTGCCATACACAGTGAAAATAGCACTCGCGTCTGTTCCCAGCAAGTACAGTGTATTGGACTGAAGAGAAGCTACTGTTCTCGTCAGTTTCCTAAGTGGAGTTGAACTAGATGGCCCGTATGTCGGAAGCACAGTTCTTTTGTTCTGAGCAAGCTCACTGTTCTGGCCCTATAGGAAACACAGTAGATTAGAAGATCCCAGGATGTTGCCAGGGTACCGGGGACTAGCAGAGCCCAGGAAGCTACGGGGGGACCGGCGATGCTGCAGGGGTACCAGGAACTAGCAGAGCCCAGGAAGCTGCTGGGGGACTGGCGACGCTGCAGGGGGACAGGGGACTAGCACAGCCCAGGACGCTGCGGGGGGACCAGGGACTAGCAGAGCCCAGGACGCTGCGGGGGGACAGGGGACTAGCAGAGCCCAGGACGCTGCAGGAGGACTAGGGACTAGCAGAGCCCAGGACGCTGCGGGGGAGCCAGGCACTTTCAGATCCCAGGACTCTGCGGGGGGCCCGGGGACGCTGAGGGGTGGCCTGGGATTAGCGAGCCCATGAAGCTGCTGGGAGACTTGGGACTAGCAGAGCCCAGGACGCTGCTGGGGGGACCGGGGACTAGCAGAGCCCAGGACTCTGCGGGGGGGACAGGGGACTAGCAGAGTCCAGGACGCTGCAGGGGGACCAGTGACTAGCAGAGCCCAGGACGCTGCGGGAAGGGGGGCAGGGGACTAGCAGAGCCCAGGACGCTGCAGGGGGACCAGGGACTAGCAGAGCCCAGGATGCTGCAAGGGGACCCGGGACTGGCAGAGTCCAGGATGCTGCGGGGAGACTGGGGACTAGCAGAGCCCAGGACGCTGCGGGGGGACAGGGGACTAGCAGAGCCCAGGACACTGCGAGAGGGACCGGGGACTAGCAGAGCCCAGGACGCTGCGGGGAAATCGGAGACTGGCAGAGCCCTGGATGCTCCCGGGGTACCGGGGACTAGCAGAGCCCAGGAAGCTACAGGGGGACCGGCGATGCTGCAGGGTGACCGGGCACTAGCAGTGCCCAGAAAGTTGCAGGGGGACTGGCGACGCTGCAGGGGGACAGGGGACTAGCAGAGCCTAGGACGCTGCGGGGGGACCAGGGACTAGCAGAACCCAGGACGCTGCAGGGGAGCCGGGGGCTAGCAGAGCCCAGGACGCTGCGGGGGGGACTGGGGACTAGCAGAGCCAAGGACGCTATAGGGGAACCAGGGACTAGCAGAACCCAGGACGCTGCGGGGGGGACCTGGGACTAGCAGAGCCCAGGAAGCTGCGGGGGGACCAGGGACGCTTCAGGGGGACCGGGGACTAGCGAGCCCAGGACGCTGCAAGGGGACCCGGGACTGGCAGAGCCCAGGACGCTGTGAGGAGACCGGGGACTAGCAGAGTCCAGGACGATGCGGGGGGACCGGGGATGATGAGGGGTGGCCTGGGACTAGCGAGCCCAGGAGGCTGCTGGGGGACTTGGGACTAGCAGAGCCCAGGACGCTGCGGTGGAGACCGGGGACTAGCAGAGCCCAGGACGCTGCAGGGGAGACAGGGGACTAGCAGAGCCAAGGACGCTGCAGGGGGACCAGGGACTAGCAGAGCCCAGGACGCTGCGGGGGGACCAGGGACTAGCAAGCCCAGGATGCTGCAAGGGGACCCGGACTGGCAGAACCCAGGACGCTGCGGGGAGACCGGGGACTAGCAGAGCCCAGGACGCTGCGGGGGGATCGGGGACTGGCAGAGCCCAGGACGCTGCGGGGGGACCGGGCACTAGCAGAGCCCAGGAAGCTGCAGGGGGACCGGCGACACTGCAGGGGGACAGGGGACTTGCAGAGCCCAGGACGCTGCAGGGGAGCCGGGGACAAGCAGAGCCCAGGACGCTGCGGGGGGGGATCGGGGACTGGCAGAGCCCAGGATGCTGCCAGGGTACCAGGGACTAGCAGAGCCCAGGAAGCTACAGGGGGACCGGCGACGCTGCAGGGGGACCAGGGAATAGCAGTGCCCAGGAAGCTGCAGGGGGACTGGCGACGCTGCAGGGGGACAGGGGACTAGCAGAGCCCAGGACGCTGTGGGGGGACCAGACACTAGCAGAGCCCAGGACGCTGCAGGGGAGCCGGGGGCTAACAGGGCCCTGGATGCTGCGGGGAGACCTGGGACTAGCAGAGCCCAGGACGCTGCAGCGGACCAGGGACGCTGCGGGGGGACCGGGGATTAGCGAGCCCAGGATGCTGCAAGGGGACCCGGGACTGGCAGAACCCAGGACGCTGCGGGGAGACCGGGGACTAGC